>NC_142621.1:35128712-35431742 GCF_059453375.1 Lepisosteus platostomus
GTCAAGCCTTCACCAAAACCTGAATTGTGTTTTTAAAATATTTTTCATCCTGACCACTATCTGTCTGGTCTTCCCCAGGTCTAATTCTGGAGTGGTAAATATCTATTCGCATGATGCTTGTCTTCAAGAGTCTACACCTAAGCCATTAAAGGGCATCATGAATCTGGTGACATCAGCTTCTTCGCTGCTGTTCAATCCCACCACAGAAATACTAGCGATGGCTTCCAACGTAGTAGACGAAGCCGTCAAACTGGTAAGTCAGTGTTCAGAAGGGATCTTCTGTGTGCCTGAAGGCTGAATTACAACATCCCCTGAAAGCTGATTTTGTGTTTAAGGTGTCTTAATTTCAGCACATTAGCTTTGCAAAGGTTTCGGGAAGATTTGATAATGGAACGGTCATCTGTCAGAACAAGAATTCATGGAGTAAGATAATTTCAGTCTGGCATGATAAATTGATTTGGGGGCATAGTTGCAAGAACAGTCATGTGTCTGTGCTTTGCAAAAGCTAAAGCATGGTGTCTGTTTTCAGGCACATCCACAGCTTAAATGAAATAATTATAAATAAGTGATTTCTGCAGATGGTAACATTTCAGAAAGTCAGTGTGAACATTTCTGGATCAGAAACTTGACATAAGTGGGTTTTTTTTGTCCAGGTTGATTGGTGTTTGTAAATTGTGCCTGTGTGTCCAATTGGGGTGGTTGCTGTGACCCACACTAATGGATAGATGGCAAATGCATGTTTAATGGGTAGCGTATATTAGATGCACCTTTAAGTAACATGAAAGTCCAGAAAATCCATTGCCAATGTAATTGTCTCCATTAGTTTCACAGAAAGATTAAATAAGAAGCAGAGTTTGTGTCAGCATCTGTGGCAAAAGGAGCAATCTTTTCAACTTAAGTGTCATTCTTCAGTTTTTGCCTTCAGCATCTTACTTTCAATGAATCACAGAGTTATGTGGTTAGTCTCTAATAAAAGAATGTAAGGGGTAAAACACTTTCAGGACCCATTGCTTAATGTTGCCATATTTCAGTGAAATGCTGAAAAGTAACTCTGGAAAAAAAGGCCTTCAGTGAATTGCAATGACTTCAGCCCTACTGTCAGCTGTAAATATTTAATTTACCCCTAGAAATGACCTTGGAATTCTACTGTTTTTTCAGTGTTTCAGTGACCAGTTTAGTGTGATAATCTGTTTACGGAAAAGGCCCCTGTAACATACAGACCTCTAATGAATTGACTGAGCTACTGTTCAAGATATACTTATGTTGTTTCTCAATGCGCGGTCAGGTATCCATGGAAACCACTGTGAAATGACAACATAAATAGGAAAGTCAAAAGGTTCTTGTATGTTGTGGAACAACGAGGTGTTAGTGTTGATAGTGCTGCATCAAAGTCACTTCATTATTGACAGCTATCTCAGTATAGTTTTACATTTATGGGACTAGGTTAGTTTCATTGCATGTTAATTACACTGCCAGGTGTGTACCACCAAATATGAAGATACGGAATAAATTCATTAAAATCACAGATGGGTACAGTTGCTTTGTCAGTTCTGAATGAGCTTTTAAAAACGTGATCCAGATGCTGAACTGTACGCCATCTGTTTGTCTTTGCCCATCTTTCAAAGTTAAATTTCAGTTTTTTGTTTTTGTTTTGGTGATTTCAGGTTCACATCCCTAGTTTCAACGTCTTTTCCAACTTTCCCGTATTCCGACGGAAAACCATTTTCCTCCCTCAGTGTATGGACTTCTCTCCTCGCAGCGGCTTCTTCTCTGTGGCTAATAACAAGGGCAAAGCTCTGCTGTACAGGTATGGAGCTCTTGGATTAGTGCTGATTTACAGCTGCTCACTCCACCACTCCAGTGCCCTTGTTTCAGCTTATTTTAAGGTGACTGAAGTTGGGTTTGAGGATCATTGTGCTTATATTTGGACAGGTACAACACTGGAATAGTGTCTGTACTTGCACAAAATAGCAGGTGGTCTGGAGAAGAGCCCAAGCATACACGTGTTATCTAAAGATCAGATGATGTTGCTTTACAGACACACTGATGCTGTGGTGCTTGATGAAATCCTTGAACGTAACTAACGGTCAAATTAAGCATTATCATATAGTGATATACGGGAAACGAAACGTAGTGGTATAAAATAAAAGGTTATTTCTGCTAAATGTAACAGAGAAAACACTATGCTAGTTGATACGGTTTTCTTTTTTCTGGTTCCTTTTTAACTACAAGCACAAGAAGAATGATATCGGGGACTGTATTGACTTTGTGATTGCAGGACACCCTGGGTATTTTCTTATCTTGTACTGATACATGTCATAACATTTAAGAACATAATCATGTTCACGGGTGAGAGAAGGCTGTTCAGTCCATCTGGTTTATTTGTTTTTATTGGCTAAATGATCAGGAAATCTCATCCAGCTGTTTTTGAAAGAAGCTAGGATAGGTTTTAACAACATGTATGGAGTATGGCTGGTGGGGCCATACTCCATAGCCTTTGTGTAAAAAAAAAACGCACTGGCAACAGCCAGAGTTTTTTTTTAATAATTAGAGGGTGCTAATTAGTCTGAAATGTGCATTTCGTTACTGTTTACAAGCATCCCAAAATCCATCATCTTTTTCACTCAGTGTTCATGTATAAATACCTTAAATGTAAGAAGCAATTAGATACATAAAAAATTAAAGAGCAAGTAAAAACTTAACTTGATGAATGATAGTGTTCCATATTGATGATTTTTAAGCAAAAAACTGATGGATCTTCTTTTCTTTTAGGTTGAAACATTACACAGACTTCTAATGAGCTTTTTCTTCTAATCCTGTAAGTATAACATTGCTAAGTGCTATTTGAGTTGAAAGCATGAACCTTATTTTTGTTATATTTGTGCATAAAAATCCAAGGCTAGAAAATAAGAGCCAAGTATATTTTGGGGGATGTTTATCTTCAAGTCAGTACTACAATGGAAGCGATAAATAAAGAACAATGCTCTGTAAAATCTGTTCTTTCTAAAACAACTGACTGACATTCTAAGAGAATATATATTTAAGTAATTGTGATTATATTCACAGAAGAGTTTAAGAATGGCTTATGGTGTACAAGCCATCTGAATTAAAAGAATGTGCAGCTGAATGTGTTTCTTAATTTTATCCACACTGGCATTTGGAGCAATAAAACCTGAGTTGCACACAAAAAAATAGCATACATTTTTTACTTTGAGTAACTCAGTTTGGTCCATGATCAGCATTAAACATCTAAATACACTACATTTGCTTAGTGGTGGATGGTGACTTATATTTACCTAGACCTTCAGTCAACACACTGTGAAGTGTTGCTTCTGCACATCCTTCCACAACTGAAGTTAGTAGGAGTTATGGATTTATAGTGTTATTACAATAAATTAGAATCTGCTCTGATGGCATTCTGTTGTCAGGGTTCAATGCACTGAGCTTGTTACAGAAGTGAGCTAAACTATCTAGAATTCTGCCACAGTAAACAGTAGTCTTTTAGTGTAACAGATGTTGCTGCTGTTTAGGGAATGGTGTGCAATCTCTGAGCCCTCAGGTGGCTGTGATTGGATCCCAGCAGAGGCAGAGCAGAGCTGCACTCATTCCACAAGCTGAACCTATTGCCTAAATTTCAAAGAAGCCTATTTGGTGCCACAAGTATTGCCTGCTGTCCCATTGAGCTGGTTTTGCAATTAGTTATTATTAAAAATTAGAAATTGTTAAAGCAGCATTTCCAAAGTGAATAACATCATCCTGTGCATTATTTCAGGCATTGAATAGCTGCTTAAAGAAAAGGTTAGTGGATACCAATTTTTGGAGTACCGTACATGTTGTGACAATGGACATTGACAGACCATTGGACAGTTGTTTGTTTAATTGTTAATTTCAGACTGAAACTGTCTTTTTTATACTACATTTACAGTATTTGGATAGGAGTTGTTAGAAAAGATTAATTTTTGTGAGCTACAAAACATGTATGTTTCCATATTCGTTAAATTACTGTAAATCACTATAAACCAGAAAATCGCTGTCCCTAAATGTTCCTGAATGGTTGTAACTGTAAGTCTTGTAAGTCTTGATGAGAGCAAATCAGTTTTGTGGAGGTTTTCATATGGATACACGATCAGTCTTGTTATATAACAGTCCCCAGCTGCTGTTGTCTGCCACCACACGGTGTCACTCTAATACAGTGAGAAAAGTCTTAACCTGGCTCAGTGTGTTGATGTTTCTGTTTTTAAACAGACTGATTTTCTGAGGGTTTTGTTTCAGTAGGACTGGAGCAGTGTGGAAACATGGAACAGCCTCAGGGTGGATTCGTTCTGATGCCTGTGTGGGTCTGCTCTACGACATGGGACATCTTAGCTTACCACACTGGATGGTTTACTCTGTATGATTCCTCAAACTCATTGTGTCAATTTATATTTCTAATAAAAAACAATTGTGACATTTTCTTTAATTTGAGACAATTTATTTACAGATGCCCTAGGCTTTTCTTGAGATGAAACTGGTTTAATATTAATATCTGAAATCAAGCAAAATCCAGGGAAATAGGTTATAGTCACATGAGTCTTTTTAATCTCTTTGCAGACAATGATAGTTAGACATTGTGTCCTTGTTTTAATAAGAGCTTACTGAATGTACAAAAAAATGCTTCTTTAGCACTAGTTTTTGTTCTATTTATATGTCAGCCAACCAAACCATCCATCTTTTCCTGGTGAGAGCTGCGGTGTGAACCAAACCAATTTTGTAATTTCCCAAGAATCCATTGCTAGAGAACAGTGAGAAGAGTCATAGAACAAATTATGCAGTTTGATGGAAATAATATTTAGTCTGCAATGTTAGAAGTAGGTTTTGAGTGTCTCTTCTCTCACAGAGTTTTTTTGGCCTTTAAAAATACAGAGCCTCTGGCTAACAAACGTATTTACTTCATGATGATATTAGATCATCTCTGATGTCAGTGACAGGCAGTGAGGTGCTGTCATCTTCATAACTCTCTGCAATGGCTTTTTAAATGACAGGCTTTAGGAGTTATCAACAAGGATAATGATTCTTACGCACTTCAAGAAAAGTTTTCAGGATCCTGGCTCATCACACTTTGTGAACCACAGAACTGTCTTCTACATCATAAAAGTTAGAAAATAGCTAGAACAATCATGTTCCTGGAAGAGCTGTTAGAAATAAGCTGTAATAAAGCTTTCAAATGGCCCCTGCAATTTTAGATATGTATTTTCTTTATCCATGGCAAGTTAACAACTACCTTTCACAGCTAGAACATGTTGGCTTAGTTTACACTGGGATTGGGTAAGGATGTGTCACTGTCATGATTTTGTGAGGTCTGATTTAAGCTGCTTATGAAGTTTTTCAGGAGAAGAGGCTGGTAGATGGGGGGGGGGGGACTCAAATTTAGGTTTAACATATAACTTCTTAAAAAACCTGATCATCTTCTTTCACAGGAGGCAGCAAAGAGGATAAGTATATTTTTCTTGCATAGAAGAGCTTCCTTTGTGTTCAATTAAATATGGGCATTGCAACTTCAGTGTGCAGCATAATAGGTGACCCTCATGTTTCTGAAGATCTTATATGAGTTGCCTCGCAACCAGCAAAGTTACCATACCTCTGGTGGAAAATGCAGGAAATCATTTTGCTGCAGTAATTTGATCGCTAGAAGCAAGCATGATCTGTTTTATTTGTTAACAAGAAGGAAAACTGCCTGCAAGGGGTATCGAGGAACAGGGTGGGAAGAGTGTAGTGGCTTCTTTGCAGTACTTGACTCTGCTTAAAGAAACTGTCGCGGTGCATCACAAAAGTCATGGAACTGGAATACTGGTGATGCAACACCCCTCTCTTCCTACCCTTTTAAAAGGCAAGTTTCCTGTGCACAAGCCTTGGAGTATTCCATGATGAGGGATACATTACTGAAAATGCCATTTTAGTGACAAAATGTAAAGAAATTGGGATTTGGAAAAAAGACGCATGCAGCTCCAGATGCCAAGACCACAGATGACAGAACGAAAACTAGTCTGCAGTGATGGACAAGAATTAAATGTTCAGCTCTTTCAAGCCTGACACAGCAGTCACTTTACAATTCATATCCTGTCACACAGCTCTGTGTATTCAGGATTGAACTTGGATTATTATAGCTTTAAAGTCATTTGCAAATTATCTTTAGATTTTCTGTGAGCTTCACAAGATGATGTGACTGTATTAAGTAGCTCACAGCCAAATACCATTTGCAAAGAACACCTCTGAAAGTTTTTTAGAATCTAGAGCAGTGCTATGGCATTTGGCAAGGATAGCACAAGCTGTCATTACTGCAATATTAACCTGTGTTCCCCATCAGCTTTGTATTTTATCTCCATTAAACTCCCAGCAGTGCTTTGCAGCTTCCTTAAACTGGAAAAGTGTTCTATTAACAAGTTTGTACTTTGGTTTCCTGCAGTCTTATCAAAGCCATTAATACAGGAATATTAATGGCCCCACTCTGTGTAAGCAAATTTTTGTAACAGTTTTGCCATCTCATGGTTGTCCTAGGGGCCTTCATTTTAATTACTCTACAGTAGCAGAAAAAAAATCCCTAAAGCGAACAGGACACATAAGGAAAAGGTACAGAGAAATAAAACGGAAATATTAATAGATTAGTTGCTATGTGCTATGTTTCCTTGAATATACTTAGTGAGATTTATTAAACCCAGGTCCTAACAGCAAAGCAGAACACAGCATAAAATAGAGTAGGAAAAGGCCTAGGAAAGACCTTAAAAATATCTGCATTTAACAGCTTTTCCTGCTCATGTAGGAATGCTAAAGGTGTCTTTCAAACTAAATTATAATCAGTTATATGATATGATCTAGTTTTCCTGCCTAATAGTCTTCTTTTGTGTTTAATATTTTCCTCTGTTTAACATGTTTCCAAGTGAGTCACACATTGCCAGTAAGACTTGTTCTATTTTCATCCCCACAATGAATAGTTCAGCCCTTTAAGGAAAAAGAAATTGCTTGGATTTAACAAATGGTGTTAAAAATAGAAGGGAATGACCATGATTGCTTTAATTATTAACTTCAACCAATAATTTCTTCAGTGTATAATTAGTATTCTTTCAATAGTCAAAAATATACTAATAAAGTAAGATCCATTAAGTTAGTGAAGCACAGCCGGGACACAGTTCCTCCTCCAACCAATTTATGTAAACATTAATCTATAAATAAATACTGCTGATATAACAGAAACAAAATAAATCAGTATGGCACAAATTAGATTTCAGGTGTCATAGTCATGATTTAATAAAATAAAGATTCTTATTGTGGTTACTATAATTGATTTTTAACAAGTAATCAACCAAATGATTATTGGTGACACAAGAATGATCTGGGAATATTTCACTTGTCTCGCGTTAGTAAGGACTCTAAGCACATGTCAATATCCAAGTGTTTCCCAGCCTTTGGCTATGGCCCTTGGCTGTTTGTGAAACTACAGTGTGTTCTCAGAAATGAAAATGCTGTGGATTTTAGGCTAAAACTGTAATTGTTCCCACCCTGATAGTACTCGCCATAAAGGACACAACACTTGCTTTTCCAAGTCTTAATTTCCTTGCAGTTTCTACTGCCATTTATCAGTTAAACCCAGTTAATCAAACATTGTACTTTTGACAGCATAGGGATATTATTATGAAAGATACAGTATGTTAAAGTACAGTATATTTAATGGTATTTGCATGATTTTATTTTCCTGTCTTAACAGCATCTGCTTTCAATGAGAAATATGTGAAAAACGAAGAAGTAGATCGGTTGACACTTGTAACAGAAATGGAATATCTTATAAACAGTGTCACTCAGAAGACAAAATTGTTTGCGGGAAGGCATTGGAAAATGTATGAAAAATGAGTCTCAAAACGCTATATTAATACCAAAATCACAAACACCAAAATTATCTACAGAAAACACAGAATCACTTAAAAATTAACACCTGTTTAAAAAATAAAAAGGTGACAAATAATAGGAGACCATTTGTCCCATTTAGCCTGTTTGGTGGTTAGCAGCTAATCAATCTGTGAATCTCATCCAGTTGTTTCTTAAAAGAATCCAGAGTTGGGTAGCTTGTTCTATGCACCTACAGTCCTTGGTGTAAAGATGTGCCTCCTGTTATCTCATAAACAGAAGCTCAATAACCTGTGCAGGGTTTTACTATATTAAAAATTTAATAAATCAGATTTATGTGGATAAGGTCCTTTTGAATGCTTAGTTTCTTATTTAAATCAATTATAATTAAATATTACACTAATATTACAATAAGTATAATATAATAAAAAGTATACTTGGAATTTAGGCATAACACTTACAGGACTATGGCTTTCCGGGACATGGCATGACTGTCACTGGAATATATGAAATGAGTTCAGGTGTCAGCAATACCCAGGAGGAGTGTTCTGTGACCATTCAGCAGGAAGCCATTAAGTCCCTCAGGATGTATCTTTGCAAAGTGGTACATTGATACAAGCCTTTCTACTGTGGAGGAAATGAAAAGAACATCCTCAATGCCCAGGTGAAAAGTATGTGTCCCTTGGTATTCTGAAAAAAATATGTTAATAAGAGAGTAGACAGTTTGATCACTGTTACAACTTTTTTTTCAATTTTCTAGTCTACATGAGCAATGCTTCACTCTTCAGAGGAAAGCAGACTTTGATTTTGGTCCTATTAAATGCTGAATGTGTATGAGTGTCAGTATCTAACAGTACACTTCTTATCTGTGTATTTCTATCACTGTCTATCCAGTTCAATCTTTAAATTATTTAAAGGGTTTCAGGGATTTGGAACAAGCTATTCAGCCATGCTGCTGCAGCTAACATGGCTTCTTTCGATAAGTGACTGGATGAAATCCTCAGATTTATTTGATACTAACAACAAAACTAACTAGATGGGGCAAATGGCCTGTTCTTGTTGGTGAAAATCCTTATGTTATTATGTTGTTCTTAGTTTCCCTGTATTTCATTCTAAATCCTCATGCTTACACATATGTGGCTTTGGAATGAAATACAGGAGCCTATAAATAAATATTTGATATAGGATTACATTAGGTAACCAATCTTCTTTTTTTCTTCTCTTTTCATCACAGTTCTATCCACATTTAAGCTATACACAATTAAGGCCAATGCAAAACCAATAAAATTATTTAGCTATGAAAATTTTAACTGTTTAACTATATTTGTCTCTCAGTCTTTTAATATTCAAATAACAAGCATGCCTCTCATCTCTTACCCATTTTTGTCCCTGTTTTTGTGCATATGCATAACTGGTTTTACCCAAATAATACTTCAGGGAGCTATAGCATGTATTCTGAACAGGTTTTTAGTCAGGAATGCTCAGGACCACATTCACTGGCAAAAAGAAGAAAAACTCCCTGGCATTGTTCCTATTGTTCCTCCTGGAATTATTAAAGAATATGCTTGTTTTAAATTATGGATGAGATTTTCAGATCAGATAAGATCAGAATCCCACGGTCACAAGGACAGAAGCGCTATGAATACTAAGAGCCCCTATACATTTTAATATATTTTTGAATGTGATTATAGAAGACCTCTTTTGCATTAATAGTGAATCATGTTTCCAAGGTGCATAGGGGAGGAATTCATCTTCTATTTAGTCATTTCACCAGCATCTCACCCTGTCCTCCTTTTTTTCTGGTAATGTTTTCCATTTCTTTTGAACGGGGTTTGACAGCCTGGAGTATCCTGTTGTTGTTACCCTTAAAATCTAAAAGCACCTTGAGCTATTTGCTACCCTAAAGACTGAGTGAGATCTGTTCAAAGCTCCTTGGCTCCTTCTTTGATCTTTAGCAACAGAAAAAGAACACTCCTAAGGGGTGACATGCATTGGAAGCATTCTGTTCAGATGGGAGCTCTCATATGCAAAGAGATTTCATTCACACCCCCACCTCTCTACCTATGCAGCTACCAGTATTCCAAACAATGGGGCTTGTCTGGCCATTACTGGGGTAGGGCTGTCAGATTAAATACAGGGTTTTCTCAAGCCAGGGCTAGGCTCACAGGGAGCCATGAGCAGAGAGAAAAAGCACCCCTGTTTTCTCACTTTGAGAGATGTCCACCTCTACTTTGTTTTGTAAAGCACTTCAAAAAATTGCCACTGAGACATGACAAACTCTAGCCAGCAGCTATCACCCTGCAACTCACAGCTGGCAACCCACTAAAGCTAAGCAGGTGTGAGCCTGGTCAGTACCTGATTTGGAGACCTCCTGGAAAAGCTAAGGTTGCTGCTGGAAGAGGTGTTAGTGAGGCCAGCAGGGGATGCTCACCCTGTGGTCTGTGTGGATCCTTGTGCCCCAGTATAAGGATTGGGATGCTATATTGTAAAAAGGCGCCATCCTTAGGCTGAGATGTAAAACCGAGGTCCTGACTCTCTGTGGTCATTAAAAATCCCAGAGTGTTTCTTGAAAAGAGTAGGGATGTTACTCTGATGTCCTGGCCAAACTTCCCATTGACCTTTAACAGTCATGGCCTCCTAATAATCCCCATCTATGAACTGGCTTCATCACATCATGTTCTCCTCCCCACTGATAGCTGGTGTGTGGTGAGTGTACTGGTGCACTATGGCTGCTGTTGTATCATCCAGGTGGTGCTGCACATTGGTGGTGGTGGAGGGGAGTCCCCATTACCTGTAAAGTGCTTTCAGTGGAGTGGAGTGTCCAGAAAAGCACAAAATAAATGTAAGGAATTTTATTGTTACTATGATTATGATTATTTAACGCTATCAAATGACTTTGATCTGTGGAACTGAATTTACAGTACCAAAACTTTTCGGGTTTAATTTCCAAACATTTCCAGGACCAGCATGCACTACTTGTTTTTATACTGCGTTACGTATGGAGTCCGAACGGAATAAGGATATCTGCACTCAGTAAACATTTGTAATGCACAAACCCTTAAATTGTGAAAATCTTGTTCATTTAGTTTAATTTTGGGAGTGCTTTGCAAAAGTATGGTGTCCCATTTTGTTAAATTACAGTTCACCCAATTTAGAAGTGAATATTTTAAATCAGAACTTGAATGTTTAAACAGAGCATGTTTAGAGGTGCAAGAAGATAATGTTAATGATCAATTTACTGTAAACTGAGGTTTTGTAGAATGTTAATAATGCATTTATACATACAGTACACAGTAGCATTAATATTAACACTGACCGCACCCTAATCCTGACTTAATGCATTATTGATATTCTATAGAACTTTGGTTTATAGTTAATTTCTAATTAATGAAATATCTATTCAATCCCCATTTATAAAACTTTATGTAGAGTATGGCTGATCCTTCATTACTTCTTTTTCCCCAAACTATTTGTGATTAACACTTTTCCAGGGTTTCCTTCTTTAGCAATAAGCGTTTTAAAATCTACAAAAGAGGGGAATGTTCTTTTAATTTGAATGTAATGCTTTAAATCGGGCAAACTTGGATGGTATTGTTGAGGGTGGGTTTAATAAACTTGGACATTGAGTCTTCCAATCTGAGAAAGGGGAAAACCCTCGCTTTTAGAACTGCACTGGTAAATGGACAAAGGTGGAGTAAACTGAAATGATTCTTGTGTGCTGCTTTTGTTGTATTTTCTGGGTGAACACTAGTTTTTCTTTGCATCAGGAGGGTTTAATCTGTTTCTCATTTAAGAACAAAAAAATGTAAAATTAACATTGTTTTCTTATAAGTGGTAAAAGAATTGGCATTGCTCAGTGTTGGGAAATCTGCTGGTAATGGAATTTGTGTTAAAATTTGAGATTACTAAATTACTGGAGAGAAAATTCAACAAGTCCTCAAAGCACAGAGACCCTCACCCAGCCTCTACCCC
Organism: Lepisosteus platostomus; assembly: GCF_059453375.1. Classification (NCBI taxonomy): domain Eukaryota; kingdom Metazoa; phylum Chordata; class Actinopteri; order Semionotiformes; family Lepisosteidae; genus Lepisosteus; species Lepisosteus platostomus. The sequence goes on from NC_142621.1 coordinate 35,140,560, forward strand.
AGTGCCAAACTGTGAGATGCAAGAAGTTTTAACAGTGGATACAACAGAGAAAATATCATTGTATAATATCCTTAACGAACAATTTATGAAACTGATCAAAACAAACATTCCAAGAAATTACCAATTGAGGATGTAAGGGTGAGTTATAACACCTGCGGGTTCTGCAGGGCCAAATACAGCCACCCCTTGTCATAATAAATATTATTTTATCATTTTTGTAGAAACTGAAATGTGTCTGTCATTCTGTAATCACACCAGCAGATGTCCCCTCCATTACATGAAATCTGCTGCCCCATTTAAGCATTGCTGATGTCTTCTTCAGCGTCAGCATGAAGCAATGGTTCCCCCAGCCTGTCTATAATTTACAAAACAGTCTGATAACTCTGTTTGAGAGAGGACCCTGTCTCCAATGAGCACAGGCAAAGAAGCTGTTTCAGGGCTGCTCAGAAACACATGCCTTATGAGATTTGTTTTCCCATCTTTGGTGTGTAGAATACTTTTCTCCCTCCTTTGAACACTCAGTAGAGCAGTATAATAAACCCCCCCCCCCCTCCCCTTGTAGAGAAAGGAAAAAACAAGCTTACGCTACTTTGGCCTAGTTTTTGTCTTGTTTTCAAGATTAAAAAAAATGAATGTTTCATAATTTACGTTCCACACAGTTCTACACAAATTCCCTTCACCCCACCCTGTATAACAGCTAGCATAGGTATTAAAGGAGAATTGCTACACCATTTTTGCATTTTGGGCTTAATATAATAGATCAGCAATGATCAGTGCATTTCAAATAACAATGAAACTACCAAGTACACAGTAATGTGTACAACATCACAATATCCAATTTACATCACAAAAGAGATTAAGTTTCAACATATGTGTAGCGCCATATTGCCGTTATTGTCTGTGATTCAGAATGAGGCAATAACACTTGTTGTAACAGCCCTGTCCTGTTACATTATAAACGTGCTTTAGACCAAGCGAATTTTGCTATTATATTAATAGTAAATATATTCATGAAACTAACACATACAAGACGTTTTTAGTTGCTTTTTATTATTACAAAGAAGAGCAACCTGCCAACCAATTAAATGCACTCATCGTAATTAATGTTGTTAGGAGACCATGTTTCTGTTTCTCATTTGCTTACAGCGGCAGGTGAGCAGGAAGGACCACTTTCCTGTCACAGTTTGCACCAACTGTGTTTCTCGCTTGTGGCGAGAACAGTGATTTCTCATCTGCCTGTAACAACATGGAAACCATACAGTACGTTCACAAAGTTAATTTTACACGAATTCAAAATTTTGAGATTTTTTTTACTGAAATTTAATAACCGAGAAATTGGGAAAGCAGACCCCCTTGAAAACTATCAAATGAAAAGTTTACTTTGCAGAATCTCAGGCTCAGGCATGCTTTAAATTAAATAGACATGTGAACCCCATTTCAGAGAAGTGCTCAGTGAAAGCTTACAAGTATTTTTTTGTATTTTGTATTTGCAACCAGTACTGTAGGTACTACCTTCCAAATTGCTTTAATTGCCTGCCAATTAGATTTTTAGAGTGCCCAGGTGTCTAACAAACCCAGATTTTATCTTACTTTTTGTGCCATAATCAAAAACAATAAAATTATTAAAATATGTCAGTTTCTCTGTCTCCCAATATGTGAACTCAAAACACAGATTCATAGGAAATGCTTGGCCCTCAGAAATACAAATCCCTTATTGGGCCTCTAATACACTGTCTACAGTATGGCAGTACCTGTTGTGAGAGGGCTTTAGATTCGGACAAGATGGAGATTCACTATATCAAATACTCATTGTGCTACAGTATACTTCTCAAAAATGTGGCGAAAGAAACCCATTATCCATACATTTAAAAGCTAAAAGCTTAATGCAATACAGGGTCGTGGAGGAGCCAGAGCCTATCCCAGCAAGCAACAGGCACAAGGCAGGACACACCCTGAATGGGATGCCAGTCCATTGCAGGGCAGACACACAGACAGACATGTCTACACTCAAACCAGGGCCAATTTCCTCAGAAGCCAATTAACCTACCAGTATGTCTTTGGACTGCGGGAGGAAACTAAAGCACTTGGTGGAAATCCACATGAACATGGAGAAAACAAAATTGCTCTAATTATAGATTATGCCATATTGTAGCTGTCTTTAAACACTAGGCCAGTGTTGTTTACTTCTAGTAAACTATTAAGGAAATAAAGAACAGCCATATTTGAATCTCATTGTACTTGTTTATGGTTTTCTTGTTTAATTAAATGTTATTTTGTTCCTCTATTCGTTTGCAGTTTATTTTTCTCCTTCAGTGACATTGTGTTTACATATACGGTACTAGATATATCAGTGAGATGCCTTTATTACATGTTTATTTCCTTTCTAAGGAATAATGTCTGGACAATTGCAAGCCTTTAACATTGTAAACATGAAATTAAAAATGCATGAGTGAAGGGGATACAACACAAAGGGAAATAATTATGATGCTCTGCATGAAAAAGCTACTTTGTGTGGGACTAGTGGTTTCTCTTGAAATTGAAAGACATATGTAACTCGGACAGTTTGAGAACTTGATTCATTTGGCAGCAGGTTGTGTCTGTTTAATGTTTATTTTCCACACTTGGTGTGGTGAAATGGTGAAAAACCTCCATGTAATCTGAAAAGACATAAAACAATCATTCTCAGTTATACACGCTATACATTGTGACCACTGAACTGTGATCCTTGTCAATGGAGTGAATGAAATATGAAATATTCGTCTTTCCCTATGAACCCAAAGAAAGGACTGTAAGCAGTTGTGGACATAAGGTGGCAGAGGTAATCCTTAGAGTGAAGGGTATACCACTTGTTAAATTGTCTGGATTTGGTGAAGTCTGTTTGCCTGATGGGATCCCACTGTCTCAGGATGAAGATGTTTCTGTGGAAGCCTGGCTGGTTAAGTCATCTGCTTGCTCCTGACAGTCGAATCTCAAAATTCTTTCTAAGTTTACAGGAAGCAAATTAAGTTTGTCAGGGGGTGGGGCCAAAGCTCTTACAGATTTAAGACATCAAGATGATCCAGAGAATTTTCAAGATCTTCGGTGCCATCAAATATTTCTATCCCACTAGTTTACAGATACGGTGTAATGATCAAGCATTTTAGAGCACTGTTTTATGTAAAAGGAGGTCAGAGCTTCTGAGTGACTCAACCAGTAAAGGCATTCATTCCAAGTGCAGGTTGGGTTCTATGATTCTGACAGTATAAATCCAAGATTAGGCATCTTACTGGCCAGCTCTGGCTGAAATTCCCCAGCTTTGCACCAGCTGGATTGGGCTTGAGATCATTTGGCCAGGGCTCTCTTGGCTCCCAGAAAACCTGTGACTCCTGTGATTTCTCAGGTGCCTGCAGGTTCCCATTGGAAGACAGCTTCTCCTGCAACTGATGCTGAATATTAAGTCATTCCAGATCTTGTAGCATGACAGGAAATAAAAAGCTCAATGGGTGGACGGGTCTGAGAAGCCTGTGTGCATTTCTTCTTTCTCCCCCTTGGGAATACATCGGTCATCACAGTGAGCCGACATGTTGGGACACAGTGCGGAAATTCCAGACTGGGTGGATATGTAACACAATATTGATAATGATTCATATTGGGTTGAAAGGATTCTTTGAGGGAAATCAAGTCCTTTGAAATAAGTAGGTCTGTTTTATTATTTAATATCCAGCAAAGTGTTTCTGCAAAACACATCCTGTTCAGCTAAAAATGAATAGCAAAACAAATCATGAGAAGGGACAAATAATGACAGAAGGTCATTAATGTTTGAAGATGTGAGTTACATACTGTAGATAATACACCAGTGAACATTTCATCCAGATGTACCCAGCTGTCTTCTGAGTCAACAATGTCACTGTGCTCCCCCCTCAGGTTTAATTTGGTTACTGTTCCAATCATCGCAACAGTTTTGACAGAATTATGCCTCATCATTATTGTCAAGGACAGATGCTGTTGCTGACCTAGAATGTTTGCAGACATGCACTTCATTTCATCAAAGGAACACGTCCTTATCAACAGTTTTAGACATACAACACATTATTTGACCACGTAACAGGGAATTATACCACTTTGCTCTTAGACTGACCCTCATAGTTCTTGGTAAGAGATTTTGGAGAACTCTGTTTTTGAAACAAAGTCCACAGAAGAAGAGCAGATTTAGCTAGGAGCAGGCCGCAATGCAACAACAGTATCATTGTTTTGTTCAAGTGCCTTTTGCTAATAACCTGTTAACTAGAGGATTGTTACCTAAGTGTTTCACAAAGGATAATAGGGTATGGTAGATTGTTCCAGTTAGCTGTAAACTATAAGCTGTTCAAATAATACATGACATTAAGAAATACTGTATCACCTTCTCCAAGGACATACTGTAGGGATCAGTGGTGAAATGTTGTCATAGAAAACCAAGTAAGTTGTCCCTTAATTTTTTTTACTCAGAGGTAATGAGAACCAAACAATCAAGAGCTTTGTGGAGAGATGAGGAACGTGCCAAAATGACTGAGGTTGGACTGATGTGCTCCAATGAATCTCTCGTTTTGCTTTTGGGAAAGTGCTGATGATAAGTCTGGCTAAAGTTCACAAGTGAAAGCACAGTGTCCGTGATTGAATTTTTAACAGATTCATAATAAGGCTAGTCAAGACGAATGGCTGACTTTGATATGGAAAAGAAAAACGAAGAGAGATTATGCCCTCTTGAAGTGTTAGAGATGTGACCTGCTGTGATAAAAATCCCTTGGATATAACTGTGATTATAATTGACGGTACCTAAACTTACAAACGAAGAAAGGTCCCACCATGAATTGCTTTCTTTCATCGGGTATTTTATTTACATATATGAAGCAAACCATTAAAACTAAAAAGTTTTAGCACTCAGACCATATTGGAATGTGACAGCTTTAAAACGTGCTTTAATTAACAACAAACATTCACAGTGCATTAAAGATTTGAAAAGAACTTCAGCCAGTGGAGTTATGAAAAAGAAAGACAAAGGCTTGCCTGATTTTTGACAGCCCTTTTGGCAGATTGGTGATTTAATAGAAAAAAGTTGCCCAAAACAGAATTTCTATAATTTATAGAAGGAAAAGGCTAAAGAATAGTTATCCTTCATTTAAACAGGTAAGTCAGTCGAGAACAAATTCTCATTTACTGTACAGTGATGACCTGAAGAGCCTTGCATTATTTTTGAAAAAGTTTTCAGGAAGTAAATTATTTCTCAGATATGTAGCAAAGATTCACATTGTTTTGCATATGCATTTGATATATATCACCTTAATGTCCACATTAGCACACGACCATTGTTTTTATTCATACCCAATAATGACCAGACCATACCATTTTATGAATATTCCTTATGAAAAAGCTTCCTTATTTTTATAAATGACTTAATGTGATATGTTTATTTGTATTTTATCAATAAGAGTTAAAATATTTTGTTTTAATTATGCCACAATGCATATTAAACTATAATAAAAAGAGTATAGTTCAAATTTTCAGTATAGTACAATTCTAGTTTAATCAAGAATAAGTGTTTGAATTAAATGAATATTGTGGGTAATACATGCGATCCCTGTGTTTATGTCCAAAAGCTGAGGAATTAGGGCATGACCATGGATTTGAAAGCTATCGTTCAGCAAACCATACAAACTGTACAATGCAGGCCACAGAGACCATATTGTCTGTCTTTTACAGGTACCACGCACTATAAAGTTTTTAATGTCCTGGTAGGGCTTTGCTAAAGAAAAATAAATTTATGTTGTTAGGTGAAACGAGGTGAAGAATTGCAAGATTTGGGAGCCCAATCTCTGTAGATTTGTTTGCAGCATTGTACACAGAACTACAAACTATTAGATAAACAATAATTGAAAATCTTTACCATCCATACTTAAACTTCTTCTGCGTTCATAGGCAGTCATATAGTCGACTTATATGTTTGGTTGGTGTGCTGCCTGTGCACATTAGTCCAACTGGAAACGAAAGTGCAGTTTAGAGTTCAGACAGCGTGTTCCGAATTGCATCACACGGGAGAGATCTGTCATGTAGAATTATGACGTAACACTGGAATATTCGGAACGTGGGTTTCCAAGTTCGGTGTCATCGCAGTTCTGGCGCATTTGCGAAACTGCTCTGAATCGCAATAGACTCATTGGACATGGTCCTGTTAGTCATTAAAATAATAATATGTCTTCTGGCGTTAGTTACGCTGGAAGACAAAATCTTTCACCTGGCTCGCATACCGAGACTGGCCTTAAGGCTCGCTGGAGGGGGGGCGCCTTTCTTGGACTCCGAGCAGGACGCACCCGGCCTGGTGGAGCTGAGCTTCAGACAGTCTAATGATCCGGCTCCTCTCCTGCCTCCTCTGGACCCGCCAGGGCCCGAAGAGGTACTGAGGGACTGCAGTCTCACACCCGTGTCTACATCGCCATCCCCTGGTTCGCTGGTCCCGAATGCCGCGGCGCTCGGCAACAACCTTTCAGCGATCGCTGCGAGGGTGGTCCAGTTGGACTTGGACCCGGAAACTGAAACAATGAAGACTGGAGAAGACGCAGTTTGGATCATTGCTGGCCTTTCGCTCCTATTCACTATTGTCGCTATGCGGAGAGAAACTTTGGTGAGAATGTCTACTGTACAAGGGAAAACTGGGCTATAGTCTCTAAAAACCGTTAGTTATGAATCATGAGAGTGCGAACTGTAATAACTCATAAGTGGGAAGTAAATAATCTCCGTTACATTTCACTGTGACCTGCGATCGAGCGAAGCCTACCCACAGTATATCGTATATTATCTTACGAAGAAAACCTTTCTGCACTATGGTATTTTTTTTGAGTAAGCAATTGGTATGATGTATGGAATTTGAATATAAATCTTAGTATTAATACAGCAGTGTGTTTATTGAAGGTAGTATTTGTGTTTATTACTTTGTTTAGCCCAATGCAAACACACAGGAGTATGTTTATTAGTTTGTTTATCCCAATGCTATGACTACAGTTCTATGATGTAACTGTTCCCCATGGTTTCAGATCGCATTAGTCGACAGCGTCACAGTGTAAGGTAACCATGGTAACACACTTAATCGCAACTGGAAATTAAATAGTTTAATAAAGTTTAAAAACTATATATATACAACATGCCTGTTTACATCTTATTCTAACAAAATGCATTTGTGTTATATATCACTCATAAATATGTAAACGACAGCACAGTGGTGCAGTAGTTAGCTTTGCTATCTTTCAGTGCTGGGGCCCTGGTTTCAATTCCTGGGGTGCTATCTGTGTGGAGTTTGCACGCTCTCCCTGTGTTTACATGGGTTTCCTCCCACAGTCCAATAAAATACTGATAAGTTATTTGGTCTGGGAAAATTGGCCCTAGGTGTGTGTGTGTATGTCTGCCCAGCAATGGACTGGTGTCCCATTCAGGGTGCATAGTGCCTTGTGCCCATTGCTTGGTGAGATAGGCTCCTGTGACCCTCTATTGAAAGAAACTATTAGAAATTGGATGGATAGAAATATGTGGACATAGCTACTGTATTATATTACATTGTGTTAAAATTTAAATTAACTTCACATGGTAGTTAATAAAAATAATAATAAATTTAATTTATATAGCACATTTCGTTACAGTGAATGTGCTTCACATAAAATAAAATGCTAAAGTAAGTTAAGGAACTTACAAACTACTAAAAATTAAAACGATTCAAGATTTTATAGTTTGTAGTATTGGAAGTTGATAGGCTTGCTGGTAAAGGCTTTATCTTAAAAAAAAGCATTTAGATCAAGTGATGTTAATTATCTGATACCCAGGAATAGCCTGATCTCTGCTGATGAGTACTGTGAAGCACAGCTCTCTCCTGTCTCCTGTGTTCTTGTACTGATCCTGTGCTCTTCTCTCCCGGTCTGTACCCACAGATCCTGGCTTCAAGAACTAAAGCTACCTGGACCTCTGCTGTCAGCACTCGGACGTCCTTATGCCTTCAGGCCTCCATTCCCTCCTGCTCTCGTACTTCAAGAGTAGTTGTTCCCTTGCCCTCCCGTAAGCTCCCTCAATGTACCTCAGCTCTCCGGCCCATCAACCTCAGGCCCTCTTTCTCCAACAATCTTTTTTGTCCACTTCCACCGATTCTACAGTCAATCTACAGTCAACTTCGCCAACTTCTCTGTGGGTCACCCCTGATGCCTCACGATGCCTCATACCTACTGCCTCGGTCTGGGTCACCCCTGATGCCTCACAGTGCCTCATACCCGCTGCCTCGCTATGGGTCACCTCTGATGCCTCACGATGCCTCATACCTACTGCTTCGCTATGGGTCACCCCTGATGCCTCACAGTGCCTCATACCCGCTGCCTCGCTATGGGTCACCTCTGATGCCTCACGATGCCTCATACCTACTGCTTCTCTATGGGTCACCTCTGATGCCTCTTGATGCCTCATACGTACTGCTTCTCCATGGGTCGCCATTGATGCTTCACGATGCCTTATACCTACTGCTTCTCCATGGGTCACCACTGATGCCTCATGATGCCTCATACCTGATGTCTCGCTATGGGTCACCCCTGATCCCTCTCAATGCCTCATGCCTGCTACCTCAATATGAGTCACCCCAGATGCCTCTTGATGCCTCATACCTACTTCCTCTCCATGGGTCACCCCTGATGCCTCACGATGCCTCGTACCTACTGCGTCACAAAAGATCACTCCTGATGCCTCACGATGCCTCATTCCGACTGTTTCTCCATGGGTCACTCCTGATGCCTCACAATGCCTCGTACCTACTGCCTCAGCATGGGTCTCTCCTAATGCCTCACGATGCCTCTAACGTGCTGCCTCTCGATGGGTCACCCCTGATGCCTCACAATGCCTCGTACCTACTGCCTCAGCATGGGTCACCACTGATGCCTGATACTCCCTCATCTTTACTGCTTCTCCATATGTCACCAATGCTAACTCATCCTGCCTCATCCCTACTTTCTTGCTCTTTCCCATCAATGCTGCCTTACTATTTCTCTTGCTTGTTGCCTCATCTTTACTCTGTCTTGCTGCCTCACCGTGTATCACCCCTCCTTCATCTTTTTTTTTCACTTGTGCCGTCTCAACACAGCCGGGCCCTGCCATCTCCCCTTTTCTCAGTTCTGTTTCCTTACAGTATCTCTCCGATACTGTTGACCTGTTTCACCCGCTACCTCTGCCCCTCTTCCTTGCCCTCACTTCCTAGCACCAGAATCTTCCAGGAACACCCTGACAATGGTCTCTCCTGCCTTGATGTCAGATCTAATGCTGAATGTCTAGAGCTGGAAATTGATTAGGAGAAGACTGGTTAAAGCATTATGGAAGAGGTGGAGATAGATTAATTGATCACCAGCATGACAGGTGGCTAATTGTATACTTATTTACTCTAGTTTATTGGAGTATTAAATTTTTTAAAAACAATTCTCATGTATGGGATTTGGTTTTTGAGTGGCTTTTTATTATTAAAAGATTAACAGCATCTTTCTATTTAAAATGGCATGAGTCGGGGAAATCAGGTTGGTCACAATGGGTGAGGATGGTGAAGATGTGAATTCCCGAGTTAAACAGAACACAATCTGGGTTAATTTTGTCCACTCTTTATTGCTTAAATTTGAGCCACCTCTTTAAGGTTTATGTCCATACCAAAGAAAATAAACAAAGACATGTACAGTGCTGACATTATGCTCTATAAATCTAATCCGTCTACAGTACTACAGCATACAGTATTAACATAAATGGTTTCCTTTGTACCACATCTGTAAATTCTTCATTGTTTTTCTTAATCATCTATTAAATATTTATAACTCGTCTTAAATATTTATAACTGACAACTTAAGTGAGTTTCTACATTTACCATATTAATGGCTCTGTTACCTGCAGTCCCTTGAAAAAAAACAGTTCTTTGTTTAAATTCTTGAACCTTTGTCATGTGTCAAAGACATACACTCAGTTCTAAACAGGAAATTCATTTTTTTCATAGAGAAAAGCATACTGTGTTTTAAATAAATGCTGTTTTAAAGCCTCAGTACTGATTAAACATCAAGGGGATTAAGTTGTACAATAGCACCCATGTTAACCATTCCCTTGTGCAGTCTGATGTTTTTCTTTTTGTTGCCATTATATCAGATCAGTAATTCTGATCTGAAAGATGTACTTTTCCCCCTGAGCCTGGTAGGGAGTAGCATAAGCATCTGGTGTTGCAAAAAGTCACCTCTATGTGACTTGTCACTGTGGAGTTTCTCTCTTAATAACACTGTTTCTACTACTGTATATTGAACACTTGGGACATCATCTAAACAAACATGGAGTTAAATTGGTTTCTTCATATGTCTGAAATTGGTCTAGAAAGCAGATATGACTTTTTTTTATTTATGGAGTTACTATGTCTTGCAAAAAATCTCATTTCACATTTTACATCGATGAAGCTGTTTCTGATTAGGAGTTCTGTTTTACAGGGTAAAATGCAGTTTAAATTTTGTAGGGAAGACATGGTTGCACACCTTTTATTTGGGAAAGAATATGTCTGTGGTGATTAAAGGTGATTTATTTTCTCTTGAACCTTTTCACATTTCTTAGAAAATCTCATTTTGAAATTGCACAATTTCAAGGAGACAAAAATAAAAAAATTAGTTTAGGAATAGGAATATCTCATTCATTGAGTGTATTTCTCTTCAAGCAAAATTATTTGTCAAGTATTTGTATTGAAATTAGTTCATTACCATGGAATACTTGAAAATTGATGCTATTATTTATCTACCAATAAAAAATATGTATCCATTCTGCACTTTTCTGTTGCAGCACTAAATGTGATTCAATATATGATTACGGGTTTGACTAGCTGGCATCCAACTCTCTCCTGTTAATGGAGAGAGGGAAGGGAATGTAGTGAGACACTTAATTGGGTACTTTTGTAAATATGGCTTTTATCACAAACTTGTTGGCGCTAGCATAACTGTTTGGAATAAAATTAATAAAAAACAACTTGGACTGTGGTGTACCCAAAGACAAATAGATGGTTCTTTCAATACATTACCGAAAAGGAAGTATTTGTATGTTAGGTCCAGTATATATTTTCAGATCCCATATGAATTAGACTTCTTCTGGTAGACAGCTATATATTAGAATATATTAGATGAGTGTAGCAGTTTTTTTTACTGGGTTGATTGCTAAATAAGAAGTGTTCATGCCAAACAGTGAAATTACTTCAACACTGCAAAGAGAAAAATGCTGCTGTTTATTAATCAGAAATAACTACAGTGAGGAATTTCATAACACAGGGTTAAGAAATGCAGTTTCCAATACAGTTACCAACTTTTGTCAAACACAGTTTGCCAGTACTTTTATTTAGGTTTTAGAAAACCAAGATGAAGGAATTATTATTCCCTGGAGCTAGACTACGTTCTGATGGCTGTTCTAAATATTAACAATATTGTAATGAATGAATTAAAATGGGACTATTGTTTTTTTCTGAACATTTTTCCAGAGATTACGTTTCTGCTTTATTCCACAGGTACAGTCTTTCTATCAAACAGAACAAGTGGATATTTCAGCTCCATGTACTGCAATGCATGCTAACAGTGCATCCTACAATTATTATTGATTTTTTTTTCATTGTTTGCTTTCTGGCAGATTTTGATTGTAAATTATTTATCATATTCTAATAGGTGACTGGATTCCCTGCATTTGCATGGAAACAGTTGTACTGTAAAACGATACAGAAATCATTTACACACAGAGTAGAGCCAAGCAATTAAGAGTTTGTAGCTGTTACTATAGTTACTGTACATCGATCCATGGTCATTGATCTGCCAATAACATAAACAGTATCTGTTATCAGATTTAGTATAATTGTGAAAAACAAGCTAAAAAATCTGCTCTAAAGTATTCATGAAAGCACAGAGGGAGAAAATAACTAAAAAAATGTTTTTGAATGGATTATAGGCTGTTAATAAGCAGGTTCCTTGTAAAGCCTGGCTTGGCAGAAACAGCACTTGCAATGCACCCAAAGTAAAATCTTTCATCACTATAGGATTATCCTGTGTAAAATATCATTTTCCCTGACCTAGTGTCAGCTCCTGCTTTTCTGACGATATAAATTTGTTCTGAACATGCTTTGGCCTGCTGGGAATGATTTACAGAAAATTAAGGACTTACATTGCTTGTGAAATATCTTTCCTCTGGAAAAGGGGCCCCCATTTGCTGAGACAGTTTACTTCGCCATTATTTTTATGAAAACCAATTACATTTTCCTGCTGACCTGGGGCTGAACCTTGTCAAAAGCATTTGAAATCAAGTGCACACAACACATGTTCCTGTGTCATACTCCCTCCCTACTCTGCTGTGGAATATTTACAGCTGAACCTCAATAATAAGGCACCTCAGTAAAAGCTCGCCTTGCCTATTATGTCTTTATAGGCTGGGATCCCTCTCTGTTCTGTATACAATGATTGGGATGAATTCTCTTAGACCTTAATGGTCACAACAGTTTGCTGAAGACATCTATTACATCTTGAAAGTGAATTTCAGATTGTTTCTGAGAATCAAACCCATCAAAAAGCTCTCTGTGAATCTGGATCCTTGAATTTTTGGAAGTCTTCCTCAGCTTTGGTCTTTTCTATACTTCAAGGCTCTACTCTAGAGCATGTTTTTAAAAACAGGCCTCTCCAAACAACATAAGGGCATGGTTTAAATACAAATAATTCATAATTTAGTTTTTTTATTTTTACAGCATTAAGCTTGGGATACAGAAATTACTCGCAAATAATTAATTTTCAATTCAGTAGTCATGTTTCCATGTTAGGTGCAGTAGGTGAGGTCCAGACACTGGGATTAGCACACAGTTTACTGGATAAGCAAGCTCTATCCCCTGCTTCTTTGCCACGATGAAATTGACCATTAACTACAGTATTTTTTATCAGTCCTGGCATAAGATGTCTACCAGTTTACCAGAAACATCAGTTCCATGTTAAAAGTTCTTAATCCAAACCAATAAGCAAAATTAATGCTTTATACCACAGTTCAAAATCTGTAATGCACATTGTTCTTATCCACTTAGAACACTTATCATGATACACAAAATTCTAAATTAAATCATGCTGCTAAAACGGGTATATATTTCATTGTTTACAAACTGATAATATTTCAGATTCATAACATGGTAACGTATACAAAATTATATTTTCGTAAATATTTTCTTATAAAGGGGTTGATCAAATTCTGTACCCTTAAAGTGGCATTAAAAAACATTTTTAATCCCATCAAACTCCGCCATTAAATTTAGTTCAAAATCAGTGCGAGTAGTTGGTTTCTGCCTGCCCCAAAAGTATAATCTTGAGTTTAACAATGTTTTTTCGCGTGTCCTTTAACTTAATCCAGCCAGATATTTATCAACGACCGAATGACAGTAATAATAAAAATGTATATATTATTGTCGTTTTCTGTTTTTAATTTAGCTTTGGTAATATTGTATCAGCCTAGCCTACAGCCAAACACATGTGAGACGCCGTACTGTATGTTACGGAGGGATTGTAAACGCGAAGCTCCGGCGGTCTCGCACAATTTTATTCGTCTAAAGAGGATTCTGCCACTATATTGGACCGTATTGTATAAAGGTAAGCAGGAATCAAAGTGTATTTTTCGCAGCAGTGATCATCACTGTTCCATAGTCGACTGCCGACAATCGTAGAGATACACTCGGGGAGAAGGCGAAATAATTGCTTAATACAAAAGTAGTAATTTTCAATATATATTCTCCATCCCTAATTCTCAGTATTTGTTTTTTTCGTCCTCTTCTTCTACGTTTTAATCTGATTTACAGTACACTTCATTTTTGCGCGTTATACTGTATGGGTAAATTTTCATTTCCCCATTAAGAACCTTGGCAGAGATTTCAAAGTAGATTTGTACCGTAAATCGCTCCTCCATCCCCTCTAAAAGTTCGCAGACATCGCGATTGCAGGTGTCCATTAGGTTAGAAGTTATCATGAAATCACCACATGTATCGAAATCTGCTCTTTATAATTTGCAAAACTACATATGGCAGGCAGCTTATTATGTGCGTGATCTACAGATTGGTTTGCTGCCCTTCGGGCTTTCCAATATCAACAAGCAGAGAGAATGTTAAAAATTGCTGAACTTCTGCTCTTTAGCCTTTTAACTAGTAATGAGTAAACGTTATAGCCTTTCTGTCACCGAGCCATTTTGGAGAAGCAGCGAGTTAAAAAAGCTTTACAATATTTTGTGTGTTGCCGAGTTCTGTCCAGGGATTTACATTTTCCTATAGAAAAACAAACACCTACTGTATACATGATGTGATTGTGTCAGAATGAAAGGTAATCATCTAAGACTGATATTCAGCTAGAGCATTCTGCTCAAATAAATTGCTTTGAGAATTGCCTTCAGCTCTGTGCAATCACACATCACCTTCCCCGCACTCGGTAGGTTGTTCCAGTTCATCTTCTTAACTAAAACAGTGATGACATGTCGTCTTTCACCGTACTTACAATGTAAAGTTAACTTATCCCCTGGATCAATAACAGATCTTAGCACCCAATTACATGGTGACAGAATTGACTACATTTTCATTTGATTTATTGCTGTTTTTGCAATTTTTGTTTGTATTCCTAATGGCCAAAGCTTAAATATTTAACTAGGCTCATTGATACATGTCTGCACATGTTAGTCCATATTTTCTCATGGACTCCTAATTTCCTCTGCATGCCATGATACACTATCTAAATATTTACAGTGTACTTGTCTAATTTAAAATCAACTAGTTTCAAAAAGCTGACTTGACATTCTGGTAACCTAAAATAACCCAAAAACCTGGACTAGAGGCCCAAAAGGTAAGGCAATGCTAAGTTACTACAATAATACTCAATGAAAGGTGCTTGTTATTGTGTAGAATGCTTGCCATATGAAGAGCAGTCTGGTGCATGAAATTCTGGATTTTCACGCTCATTCACTGATAAAATAGTTAGCTGAGTCCCCAGGCCCCTGCAGTCTTACTAGTGAGAACAGAGAGAACCTCACAGTTCTCCTCTTCATCCTCAAGCCTTCATCACCATGAACAGAGCTGTTTCACTGAACAGTAATACGCTTTCATCACCTTGTACAGAGCTATTCCAGTGAACAGTAAAGAGCTTTCAGCATTTTAGACAGAGAGTAAAGGACTTTCAGTACCCTGGACAGTGATGTTCCACTGAGCTGTTGATGGGAACATCACTTTCTCTGACCTTTTGCCACAGTGCAGGCAAAGCTGTTTATTTTTTATTTCCTGTAAAGTTAATTATGTTTTCTTTTTCTGCTTGAGAAAAGCTCTATGAAACTCAATAAATGGGCACGATGGAGTGAAAACAAACAAACAAAACTATTAAAGTTTTGTGTGCATTCCTGTTGTCTTGAAGTCAAACTGAGACTTCATTACACATCTGATGCCCACAAAATTAACTTTTACCTCAACATTTGACACTTCAGGAAATGACAGGGCAAGTCTCCAATAGTTATTCTTTGCGTTAATTCAAGCATATGTCCACCAACAGTGTAGGAAGTCATGACAGCAACTTGTGATGGGAGGGGAAAGGGATTGTGTAAAGTGAAAATCCACTTTGTTTTGTGTTCATTTTTTTTTCATAAACGAAGCAGGTAATTCACTGTGTACAAAGATCTATTTTGATTTAACCTGGAGTTATATGGTGTTGGAGGTATTCTATGCTTGTAAATATCTGTCTAGACACAGTTAGGTATGATATTTTCCAGGCTCAGTAATAACAATGAAATATACTAAAAGGCAACTAAACTGGAAAACAATGTTATATAGCTTTGCTGTGCTATATAGCTCAATTGTGTACAAAACCATTAAAAAATAAAATAAAACACTTAAGTTTTATTTTGTCATATTAAGCTTATTGTTATAGTTAAAATATTCAGGAGGTGATTCCAATATCTGTGCACTATGATCCCAAACCAATTTCATTACATTCTTAATTCTGATAGGGAGGTTTGTTTGGATGAAAAATGGGTGTTTTCTAGATTTTATATAATTATACAATATATTGACCATGGAGATTGAAGGTTTACAAGGCAGGAACAATATCTTTCTTCAGAGCCTTCTAATATACTGATCTGTTGCATTTAGTAGTAGAGCGTCTTTGTCTGGTGCCGCTTCTTCACAGTTTGACAACAGTTGCAACAGTTGCAATAACATTTCTTAAAGTCTAAAATGTAATTATGTATCTTTCTTATAGATATACATATATATGGTGGATGCTGGACATTGGTGGTGGTGGAGGGGAGTCCCCATTACCTGTAAAGCGCTTTGAGTGGAGTGTCCAGAAAAGCACTATATAAGTGTAAGCAATTATTTATTATTATTATTATTATTATTATTATTATTATTATTATTATTATTATATAGACCTAGTATGTGTGTAATCATGTGAATATGTAATGAATTCAATGAATGAAGTTTTCCTTTGTGTGTTTATATGCACAGTAGATGTTAATGTATTTGTGTGGCTCGTGTAAAATGTCTCATAGTATGAAATTAGGTGACTACTGACTGGAAGTTAAGGTTTTTATGGCTATTTCACTTTACTGGCTATGAAACACAGAAATTGAACCAGCTGGGCCTGTTTCCTTTGACCTGTCTGATAGAATCAATAAAAATGACTTCCAGCCTCTAGTAACTTGGGCTAGAATCTTATTTTCAGTTGTATAGCTAACCTCTTTGAGAAATTCAGTTTACCTGGAGAGGATTGATTCATGGTGTACATATCGGTGTTTTGTCTTAGACAGAGATAGGAGGTATAAATAATGCAATTTGACTATTGTAGTGCTGTTTTTTCTTAAACCCCATGATTTATCACACTTATAACCACTACAGAACACAACTTCTGGAGTTGTGCCTGAAATAAAAAAAAATATTTGTAATTTACTTTAGACTTATTCCATTTGTTGCTGAAATTAAACTGAACATAACCCCTGTGCTGACATCACTGCAATAGATTCCAGTTCACTGGGTAGTTGGTTTTAAAATATTTTTACATTTGACAATGATAATGAAATTCGAACTCATCGTCAGTCTTTGTGAACTTTGTTACGCAGTGTAAATCTTTAAAATGAAAGGGAAATCTATACTATATTATAATGCAATATAATCTTTATAACTGTCAGGCACGAGCGGGTGCGGCTGATTGGTCCTGCATGCACGCTCGGTACAGCACACCTCCCGGCGCTGTTAGATCTCCGCACAGGCAGTGTCACAGCGGTCTTCCAATTAGTTTATTATTTAATTAGTAGCTCCATTTTCCTTTAAATACCTTCACCATGAGCTGAGCTGCTGTGCGTTTGTTTCCTCGTAGTTCTCCACACCCTTTTTGGTGTAGAATACATTATTCTATTATTTTGCGCTTGTTTTCTTGCTGCAGCGCTTTCTAGCCGCTACCGCTTTTCAGCCCCGAGTTTTGGGTTTATTTTGCATGCTTCTGGTTTTTGCCGCCTTCTCGTTGCGGTGCTCTCCACCTGCCTGTGAGCTCTTCGTCATCGCGCCGCGTCATTACAATAAGATTCTGAAACTTCAAAATGTCAGCTTGGGACTTTACCTACGTTTACTAGAAAAGTTTAAAGACTTACTTTTATAACACATTTTAAATCACATACTTAGTCTTTTATACTTTACATACAGTTGTAGTTTTCTATCTATGCTGTAATTGTATGCCTTTTATAATAAAAACTGTTTCTGATGCACATTATGTCTGATATAAGATATTGTAACGCAACGGGGGCTCGGGCGGGCGCCCTTGCCGCATCTGGTCGGCCCCTGCACCGTCCGGGGCTCGAACCCGGGACTTCCGCGTCTCTCTGCAGCGACCTAGCCCCGTGAGCCAAAGAGAGATCTCTCCACAGCCCAGTAGCTGTGGTCCTGCTATCACAGGGAAGGGCGGTGACGTCACCCGCTCTGGTACGCCGGCTCTTACACAGCGCCTGTCGGCCGTAAGCGTTACACTCTCCCCCGCTTAAATCGCCGTCCCCGGCGAAGGGCTATCCCATCCCACTGCTGACACCAATGTAACGCAACGGGGGCTCAGGCGGGCGCCCTTGCCGCATCTGGTCGGCCCCTGCACCGTCCGGGGCTCGAACCCGGGACTTCCGCGTCTCTCTGCAGCGACCTAGCCCCGTGAGCCAAAGAGAGATCTCTCCACAGCCCAGTAGCTGTGGTCCTGCTATCACAGGGAAGGGCGGTGACGTCACCCGCTCTGGTACGCCGGCTCTTACACAGCGCCTGTCGGCCGTAAGCGTTACAATATTTTGAACCAAGCATTAAAGGAGGTACAGTATATTGTACATAGAAAACTGTTTTTTATGGAGAGAAGAGGTAGTCTCAGTGACAGATCCAGTGATTGACCACAGGACACTTCAACCCATAATAACAGATAAATTAACTACAGAACAAGCTGGGTATCTTAAATTCTAATCCTAAAAGTTTTCTCTGAAATCGCAGTTTTTATATTATTTTCTTATGAAAAGGAAAACATTACGGGTAAACTTGGTGTTAAGCTTTTTTTTACCTTTATTTAATGTGAGTTTTCTTGAAGGAGAACAAAAACCTTACCCCATTTTGATCTGTGGTCATTTACATGAAAAGTATTAAAAAGTTAAAGAATTGAAGTGTTCAATGAGTACTGTATATCGTTTCTCTGGACGAGGAATTGTCTTTAATATACAACAACCTTAAACCCTAACAACACAAGGCAAAGATAGAGATTAGATACACAAGATACAGATTTAACTTGATCAATTCTTAGTGTTTTTTGTGACTAACTGCAGCCTTGCAGCCATTTGTAAGTCAAAGACAGAGGTAAGGTCGCTCTGTAGTCTTCTTTGTCTACTTCTTGCAGGAGAGAAATGGTTGTGCAATGCTACAAATTTGACACAAATTGCCTTTCTGTCTCCATCAGTGTGATGCTCTCTAGCTTCAGGTTGTCAATCCCCTCGGCTGCCAGCTCAGCCCTATCACTGCAGGGAGCCTGGCTCCTCTAGCTCCCTTAACACTTATAGCCAGTAAAGCCTGGAAAATGAACTCTGAGATACCATTTCAATCCTCCCCACCTCTTAATTGTCTTTCGCCTAAGTTCAACAGGTTAATGCACTGGTGGGCTCAGTGCAATTTTATCTTTCCACTGACCAGTCTCTATTCTTTTTTTAAAGAAAGTAAGTACTCTCTCAACCTAGTCTGCCACTTTCATTCTCTCTACCTCTCTCAAAGCCTGGATTATGAGAGCAGTGAGACAAGATCATACTTTTATAAGCACTAGCACTCTGTGCCCAAAATGCAATTCATTAATTTGTTAAGTGTAATATTATCACGCTATATTAGTATCAATGAATGCTTATTGTGCACACATTCTGTCTTGTTATATATCTGGTCAGATTTCCTTGTGAATTAATAAAATGTACAGTACAGAGTTCTAAGAAATTGGGAGAGTACAGAGCTTCTGACAAGGAATTATTTAAGTAATATTTCAGATTGTACTACTGGAGTTCATAACAGATGACCTGAAAATGAATGTTACACTGAGATACACTGATGTTGGTCAAGAGCACAGGTGTCTGCCAAGATTAAAAAAAATTGCTCTGGGGAAACATTAGAGGCTTTAAAAACCCATTACATGATAAAATAATGGCAGCAAAGGGATGTGGGGTGACACATTTGTGAGTGCTGGGCTTAACCCTAACACCTTCTGTAACTTCTGTATTAAACACTTCAGATTACAGTTAATGCTAGGGAGCTTTTAAGCAGACTGGTAAACTCCAAGTGGAATATGCCAACTTTTATTTCACACTGATTGTCTGTGGCGTGTCTTCTCCACAATTACATTTAAGTACAAGGGTCTGAGACAGAGGTGTGTTGTCTTGCGCCTCCCTGAGCCCTGCAATTCATGAACCTACCTGATAACCTCTGCTGTTCTCCACTAAGTGGGACTGTAAGAAAAGTCATTCACAGAGACAGACTGACTGCATGTAGCTAATCCAGTCTCAGCCCACAGTGTGGTGGAAGACTGACTGTGTGAAGGACAGTTTTTTTTTTTTATCTGAGCAGTGCAAGAGTTTTGATGCCAAGCTGACAAAGTAGCTTTTTTATTGAACGGCTGCTAAGGGTCACCAAAGTCAAGTGATTGACAAGAGAATTGCACCCTGCTCTATTAGGTGTTTGGAAAGAATGACACAATTTTGTAAGATAAGTTTTATTTCAGAGTTGAAGTAGTCTACCAGTCATGTCAAAGAGACAGCTAGTGGAGAAACCTGTAACTAAGATTTAAAGTGTTCATCAAAAATGAGGTCCAAACTCAAATGGACCCAAATAATAAAGGGATACATACTCTTTAATGTGTAGTTACATGTTTATTGCTCTTTATATGAAGCAAAATGTAATCTATTTTTGTTTTCCTATCTGTTAATTGATACTGTAATGTTATTGTCATTATGAAAAGAAATATTATTAAAATGCAATATGTTCTTTTGTTCAATTGCTGCATTTTTTTCTTTGTCATTGAACATTATAAAAGTGATTTACAGTATATTGCATTGCATACCCCTTACTCTGCATTCATGATGCAGGGTTTTCATTGGCAGTTTTTTTTCCTCTCTATTTGCTCAGACTAGCTTACTGTTAATTACTCACAGAGGTTGAGGATAGTCTTTCAGGGCAGGCCAAAGTGACAGGCTGAGTTTAGCCGAAGCTTGCCTTGTCGTTTATTAATATCGGCTGACAAAGCCACCCACTTAATGCGCCAGAGCCAAATAAGAAGGACAAAGTGTCGGCCTTGACTAATTGACTCGGCCTGTTCATTAGATCACTGAAGCTTCACGCAAATTGCTTGGAGGATTGCTAAAGCCCCTCAACAATCAGAGGGCTCGACTGTGGGATGACTGTCAGCCTAGTTCATTTCAAAATAGAGAGCATTAATAAGAGGTGGTTAATTTATGAGTTCAGACACAGCAAGAGCACTGAAGTAGCATGGCCTCTCTGTGTCAGAAACAAAAAGGCAGGAAGGCCAGTTAGAGAAGAGAATGCCTGTTGAAGATTCTTTTATTCATGTTGCTTAGAGAGTCGATGCCTACAATTGTTCTTCTCTGGCGTCACCATTCCCGTTGAGCTACATGCGATGAGGGGATTGCTGCTGTGAGGCAGACCCATGGGAAATAGCATGCAGAGAGGATGTGTTCTATGAATAGAGAGCACAGCCCTGGATAATTTTGTTTTCAAGAACAGATGCTTACCTGGGGGACTGCAGTCACTCTCATACAGTGTTGCAGTTAACAGTATATGCACAATACATGAAAGAGATTCTTCTTCACATCTTGCATTTATTGTTTAGGACAGTATTTATTGCAACCAGGGCTTCTCAGCTACAGTATGCCACATTAATTTCCATAATAGAAAGCCTATTCTGAAATTTTCTAGACAGAAACTTCTAGTTTACAGTGTTACATGTTTTTTGGAAATATGATGGGTAATGATGAGGTTTTTTCAGATAGCTTTTGTTGTAGCTTGCATTTCTTATATTTGGAGCATAGAATTCTGTCTTGTGACCCTGATCCTGACTGAAACAAATTCAGATTAGTTCAAGTACACTCTTGTACTGCTGCGTGTCTTAGTAAGGGAAATGAAACTGGGAAGTGTTACAGTATTTTCTGATGTTGAAATGTCTTAAGTGAGGAAGATCGATGATACACACATGAGTTGCGTTTTGGATATGTAACATTTTGAATAACTCAGCATAATATCTTTTTAGATCATTGCTGCTTGTTAAATGTCCGGAATAAAAACCAGAAGACACAAGGGAGCTCGAGAAAGCCCAAATGAGAAATTTTGCATTGAGCTGGAGAAGTTAAAAACAAACCATCACACAGTCAGGCCCCTGTGGGAGCCTTCTCAGTAATGGTTGCTATAGTGTCGTGAGATGAACTAAGTCGACATGCTTTCCTTTCCAAGTTGCTTTGACTGTATCTGGTCAGGAGGAACGATTGTACTGTACCTGTCAAAGTGAACATAAGGTCACGTATGTAGCTTACAGTTAGACAGGAAGGCATTTTTTTTTCTAACGCACTGCCGCCCTTACAGACAATTAAATATCATACAAGCAAAAGTAAACATATTGTAAAAGGAGAGCAACTCAATGTGCTGTATTTTGAACACATATATTATTTAAAATTTTTATTAAATGACAGAGTGGAGATATTACAAGTTATAAACAAATGCCACACAACACTATGCACAAAACAGAGCAGACATAGACACAGCAGCACCTAATGCCTTGGGCCATTGTACTGTGCAGGACCTGACTGATGGCTGATGTCTATGACACTGGAGCAGAGTAGACTAATGGACTAATATTAAGAAAATTGCCTCACCTCAGATTGGTGATTTTAATATGGCAGGATTCTGTATATGCTAGTACAATCTGATAAAAAAGTACAATGTACAGAGGTTCATTTGGTCAAAACAGCATCTGTAAGCATATTCTGGGACTGTGAAGGGTGATTTTAGATTCCTTAGAATGCTCCATTAGTCAGGAAATTGTAACTTGAAGACACATTAAAAGGAGGACATCCAGAATTGGACACATTGAATTCTTCTGTGTAAATAGGACTATTAACAGGACTAAGGAAGGGATTTAATTACTGAAGAGTAAATGAGGAATTGATCTCAACGTTAACTATAGTACTTCAGTTTGTGAAAAAAGACTCAATTTTTAGGCAAAGATCATTTGGGCCACTTAGGCATATATTTTTGTTATGACTGTGGTGAGATCATGATATATGAATTATGATAGACATCCCCATTGCAATCAAGTAATATTTCTACTTTGCCATGGGGATTGTGAGAACATGATAAATGTGATGACTACTGGGTTCAGGAATGTCCCATCTCAGCAAAAAGGTCTGGAAAACTTCTCATATAAAGAAAAACAGGTCCTTTATTGAAAGTCGAGTAAAACCTATAATGTGTTCATTTTGGATTGATTGAAATTGACAAATTCCTATTAGATCCAAATTTCCCAGCTTCCTTTGCAGGAGTAGTGGCAATGTGCTAGTACTGGGTTAGACACTGAGCAATCAGGTTTATCATGCCTGTTACCTAAAAGGACTGAACTCCTCACACTTCTTAAAATGAGGGCCTTCTTCTCTGACATGCCACCAATCAGAGATAATTGTCATTCAACATGCTGTGAGCTATACAATCCCTTACTGAAGAATTCCTGCAAGTTGAAAGGCACCTAGCAGTTTCAAGGAGTCACTTGAACAAGTCTGCAACAATGTAGATCATAGGGCTCAGGCTGCTCCCTGATCAAGCACGTTTACAATTTGAGCCTTATCAGCGTTTAATAAAACATAAAAACATCTAGTGTCATCCTCAATCTAACCTTGTTTATCTGCTGTTCTCTATGCATTGCTTTCCTTTGCCTAAAGTCAAAAGTGAGAGCATTTTAAATGTGTTTTGCTTTTTAAAGCTGCTAATAAACTTTGACAGGAGAACTCTTGCCTCTTCAAAGCAAGGCTTTGAATAACCTGAATATAACAAAATCTAACTTGATAGTCTACTAAATATTTACTCATTTATCCCCCCCTTCCCTGATACATAAATTAGCATTTTGCCCAAATTGTAGTTATTGGGATTCCAGAACTCTTTCATCGAAGGCAAATGCTAAATGCAGTTGAATTTCAGAGCTAATTCTTCTACAAAGCAAGGCAGCCGACTTCCTCAGGGAACATTGCATCTCTCCTATCATTTGTGACAGTATAAAGAAAGACACAGATGTTGCTGTGATAGCCCGACACATCCACAGTGATTTCCTCGAGGCAGACTTTAGTCAAAGAGATGGAATTTGTTCAAAATTGATTGTCACAACCCTTCAGTGGTATTCCAGGCACTAAACAATGGATTACTAATTAAAACCAGTTGATCAATGACTTGACAGAGTGCATCATGCCAAGAATGAATCAAATTCTTTATTTTCCTTCATTTATCATCTTGCCAACGGTGCATACCTCTAGTCTACTATGCATTATGAAAATAACGACAGGTTTTAATTTAATTTCAATGCTGGAATGACAGCTTATCAATCTCCAGCTGGAGCTTCTAGAAAATACCTTTATTGGTATTAACACCCAAGCCAACTTTCTGTTAAAGTTCCTGTTAGGTGCTCACCTGTCTCCTCTTGAGTCTACACGTTCAGAATAAAACATTTATACAGGATTTCATTGAGATACTGTGTTTACTTGTTTTCTCTGAGATACTTGTTTTTCTTTGAGGACGAAGTAGAAGGAGACTATTTCAGAACTTAAATATTTTTTAATTTTATACACCTCCGATTTGGAAGCATCAATTGTTAATCAGTTCATCTTGTCCCTACTGTACAACAAAACTGTTTTGATTCTTTCCATTTTAAGACTTGTGTCCATCTACAAGTTTCATTACAGATGAGTTCTTGTCATAAAACGAAACATTTCTAATAATGTTAATTTTATACACCTCCGATTTGGAAGCATCAATTGTTAATCAGTTCATCTTGTGCCTACTGTACAACCCCTGTACTGCATGGGTTGAATGGACTTCATTCCTTGACCTTCTCACCAATCAGATCTGCTGATCATTTGATACTACAGACTTTAGACTTAAAGGAGAGTTAACTTCAAGTGGAGAAAAAGCACAGCTCTCAATGACATTACTGGAGGCCTGCAGGTGCCTGGAAAGAACACGATTTATGATAATACAAGAGAACACTGACCAGCTCAAGCCCTCACTACTTCCACAGCATTCAGGTAGTTGTGCATCATGTGGTGATTCATAGTCACACTTGTTTGAAGTAGGTTAATTGGCTTCTGGAAAAAGTTGCCCTTAGTATGAGTGTGTGCATGTTTGTGTCTGTGTGTGCCCTGAGATAGACTGGCGTCTCATCCGGAATGTATCCTACCTTGTTCCATTTCTTGCCAGGACAGGTTCCAGCTCCCCCAGGATACTGTCTAGGATAAAGCAGTGAGAAAATAGATGGGTGGATGGCTTAGAAAATGGATGGATAGCTATTACTAATAATACTTTGCCTAACATATTTCTACCTTGAACAATTGTTTGACTACTGTTCTTTATTTACAGTAACTGGATTGCAAGCTTCTGTAAACTCACATTTTGTAAAATTACATCTGGAGTAATGTTTTGGCAGGGAGTTTGTGATTTCCTATACTAACATTTCAAATATGATTTTCTAAATGTTTCAGTCTCTAGATAGAACACATAAAGCACATAAATAATAAATAGCAAAAATAGCGCAATACCAAAATAGCTCTGCATTTCCATGATTTCCTTCACTACAAATTTAATCACTAAAAGCAGAAAAACTGTTATACACTGCTAAAACATCTGCTTTCTTGCTAACTGGAACCATTAATTGGTTAATAATCAACAAAACATAAGTGAAAGAAAAAAAACTGATTGTATCATGACAAATTTTTTAACATTATTGTTTACACCAATCAATCAATACATTTGTGATATATTGTCTCTTAATTAAAATGATTTCCTAAAACTCACTCAGTAAGCTACTGTACAAGAAAAAAACAAAACTGTTTTGAGTCTTTCCATTTTAAGACTCTTGTCCATCTACAAGTTTAATTACAGATGAGTTCTTGTCATAAAATGAAACATTTCTAATAATGAAATATGTCCAATATCCTGTAGTAATTTTAGATAAAAACATTACCATCATTAAACATTCCTTTTGTATCTTCTTCTTCCTACATTCAGTGACCGAAATATTAGGAAACCCCAGTCAGATAAAGAGTGTGTGGTAGGTATGAGGATTTTAATAAGACTTCTCTCAACTTCCCTGGCAAGAAAATTAAGAAAATCTCAATCCTGTTAAAACCATCAGAAATGGTGGAAAATACCACTCACAATGTCTGTTGAAGTCATCACTGAAGTTTAATGCAGTTTCAGAGGCCCAAAATATAATCTGACAGGGCTACAATATTTAACCACAAAGTGCACTTAAGAAGTTTAAGCTTGACTATCTTCAATAAAATGACAAGAATGACAAGATTCTGAATGGCTAGAATGGCTAGGTTACATAATAGGTATTTTATAATCTAAAACTACTGAAAAAGTAAAATAAATGACCACAATGAACTTTTAAAATATTTTTCTATTTTTTTTATATACTGTAGAATTCCCACTCAGACTTAAGTAAGCATTGCTTTATTTTTAATCCATTACATGTTCAAAGCATGTCACACAAGACAATATATTGCTAAGAGTTTGTTTATGTATACATATTTCTAATGTAGAGTATTACCTTTTATTATTCTGAAGGATGCATAAATGATCCAATTTCTACTAATAAACACACAGAGATGCTGAAGGAAAGTGCCCTGTCAGGGAGGGATGCCCAAGGGAGGAAATTCATTTGTTTCCAAAGCTCATTTGTCATCTTAAGATGGATGTTGCAGTATTAAAAGGTTTTTCTTAAATGAGCTAAAAACTTTATCCCCAAAGCAGCACCAACCGTGACACAGCATATTGCAAACTTATTTTAAAAGGAACCTGTAGAGCTGTTTGTTAAAGTGAGGACAAGATGAACGATAGGAGAAAGACGGATTGCTTGGAAGCAGGTGGTGGTTTGGGACTTCTGGAGTTTAGGGAAACCTGTCTCAGTGTTCTCCTCGTAGCAGTCTCTGCAGTTTCACGATTTCTTAAGGACTAGTCATCCTCAGTGTTTGGAAGTAAGTTAAAATTATAAAGAGTCACTGGGGCAGGTGACTCTTTTATCTTTCTTGGGTACAAAATAAGCAGGATTCACAGCCCATGAGCCATCCTCAACTTTACAATACCCAAGGCAAAAGAGACCTTTACATTGCTGAGATGCTAAATACCTCTGCAGTCCCTGTTTCCCATCAGGGCCCTGAGCTGCTTTACGCACTTTCTCACTCAAAACAGTGCAGACCTCGAGGGTGAGATCTGGCTCTGGGAAAATAAATGTGCAATACAGCCTAGCCTTGCCTGTCTTTGTGCATGTAGCAGCATTCTGCATTCCACCACCCTGGATAATAGAGACTACTCAACAAATAAATAATACATAAAATAAAAAATCATCAAAACAAAAACTTGCATTGATATTTTAGAATTTAGATTCCCTCAGTGTACCTATGCAAGAACAGGAAAATTAAAAACAAGAATGGGCCATCCTGTTCCCCCTTCAGTGTTCGTCATTTTCAATCACACAGACTATTAATACTTAAATATTATCAAGTGTTAATACTGGTCCACTACAGTGTAAATTCTTGTTCTGAAAGATGCCAGCTTCTTTGCTTCCATATGTTTTCATGGTAATCCATTCAGTGTATTGATGATTTTCTATGCAAATACAATGTTTTCTGTCATTCATGTAAAATTGTCTTTCAATTCTCAATCCAGTTGCATTCTGGTGTTCTGTTCATTGAAAGTAATTTTAAATAGCTAATGCTGTTCACTTTGTTTTTGCCTTCATATTTCTAAAAACTGGATTTCAATCTAGTTTTAGACATCTTTTCCTGATACATTAAAAAGGTAAAAAGGTACATTAAAAAGTTCCTTAAACCTGTTTTTACAACAAATCCTCCAAGGCAAGGAGTGATACTTTGGAATGTATAGAAGGCTTCCTTCTTGTGAAGTGGAGAAAGAATGACTTGTAGTATTCCTAAGGTCTAATTATATACTGATGGAAAAAAGAAACACAACACCTCCTCCTCCACACTCTGGCCCTCCCGTCTATGAGGAACAGGCTGAAGAGTGACTCATCAGTGAAGAGGACCTAATGCCACTGCTGACGAGTCCATCGCAGCCTGTGTCTGGCCCAAGCCAGTCAGGTGTGACGTCTAAGAGGTGTGAGCAGAGGTATCTGACAGGTCGCCTTGCTCTAAGGCCAGCAGCATGG
The DNA here is from genome assembly GCF_059453375.1 of Lepisosteus platostomus. Lineage (NCBI taxonomy): Eukaryota > Metazoa > Chordata > Actinopteri > Semionotiformes > Lepisosteidae > Lepisosteus > Lepisosteus platostomus. The sequence continues at coordinate 35,168,558 of NC_142621.1, forward strand.
AGCCTCACTGTCCTGTCACTGATCCGAGCATTGTGTCTGCCGGCAGTTTTAGCAGCAGTACAGGTGGCAGATCTGAAACGATCTCTCAGATGGACCAGTCTGATGTGTCGGTCATGCTCTGGTGTGGTCACTCAAGGGCGACAAGATCTTGGACGGTCATCTGTCCTGCCAGTCTGCTGAAACCTTCTCTGCAGTAGGGACACAATGGAGCAGCTTACTCCATAGTGTCTGGCAACGATGGCACATGACATGCCTCCCTGCAGCATGCCAATGGCCCTCTCCCTTGCTTCTGGTGACATTCAAGGCATTATGGAATGCACAGAAATCTAACTAAGTGTGGGCCTGTTCCACTTGGACCTCATTGGGTAAAAGTGCACCTAACGAGCTTTCGTGTGATTGGCAAATTGCAATGCCTCACTGCACAAGCTGTATTGCTGGTCAGAGGGCTTAAAACAAATTGACAACTTTTTGTGAAAGTACATAAGTTGTAACTATAGTATTCTTATTCCAGAAAATGTTGTGTTTCTTTTTTCCATCAGTATAGTTTAGCTTAGGTCTAACACAATTTTAGCTTAACCTCTTTTGTCTTGTGTGCCAGTGTGAATTATGAACAGTTATACACTGATAATGAGACAATAAATGTCTATTTTAAACTGTAGTATGCCAATAAATGCTATAAAATGGTTATGTACAGTTTAGGGAGAAAGTAGTCTGCATGTCGCCATGCAGAAATTAAAACAGATGTTAATGGCTAAAGAAACAAAAAGATGGCAGTAGAAATAACTGAGTCCTTCACTGGAATTAATAGCCAACTTGAATGTATACATATCGCATTGAGGTGAAGAATCCTTTACTGAAGTACAGCTATAGAACGTTTCCACAGGCCAGGTATCTGTTATGGCTGTGTGAGGGGGGGAGGAGGATTCCAGATCTCCACAGAGCAGCAGCAAAGGCAGCAGAGCTGCATTATGATGAGCTGGACTAGAACAGGTCTGGATTGGGTTCAGTCTTGGATAGACCAGTTGCAGAGTCAGTGACAGCTGACCACAAAACATGAAACAGGAAAAGCGATTAGCAGTAGCAGATATGGTATTGTGCCACAAAGAGAATTCACGAAAAAACCTCTTCAAGATCCTGTAATGAGAGGGAAAGAAATACTTATCACTGTGAGTACTGCAGGCATAGCCTCTCTAAATTCCAACTATGGGAGTACCTAATTCATGAGTTAATGTGTCTATTACTGGCAGAAACGTTGAAACAGCTGACCTTCATTGTCTATGAAATCTGGCCAGAAGGTGGAGACAAACACTGAATTGATGCAAAATAATTATAACGTACTGATAGGCAAGGCGGTCTTTGTGTGCAGTTAAATATTATGCTTATATTAAGTACTCACTCATATTTAAAACAAAATACGGCATTTGTGATCTTAAATGTGCTTGGTTTTCAGGTGCAATGAATCCTCTCTTTCTCCAACCAATATAATCATCCAAATAATCAACCAATATATAGTTGGTTGATAATCAACATGAAGGAATATTTATTAATAAAAAGAAAGTGTATAAATAGACATTCCTAACCTAAGTAAGAAAAAAAGTTTAGTTTTTAATAAAAATACAGGTAGAAGTGGCAGAATGAATAATGTATATGGCACAAGACCAAAACACAAAATATGTAAGGCACCAGCTCAGCAATAAACTGGAATTGTGTATCATGTAGTCAGCTGTGCTAAATACAGTCATGATTGCAGAAATGATTTGGAAAAACCTGATAATTTAAATTTTATAAAGAGGATGAATATTTATGCTGTATGCTACACTTTCATGATGTGAGCATTCACTTCATAATGTAACGCATACGGCCGACAGGCACTGTGTAAGAGCTGGCTTACCAGAGCGGTGACGTCACCGCCCTTCCCTGTAATAGCAGGACCACAGCTGCTGGGCTGTGGGGAGATCTCTCTTTAGCTCACCAGGCTGGGTCCCTGTTGAGTGACGCCGGTGGCCCAGGTTCACGTCCCCGACGGTGCGGGGCCGACTGTAAGCGGCAACGGCAAGGGCGCCTGTCTGAACCCCGAAGTGTTACAATAATTTGTAAACATTAGCAAATTTTACATTATGCATCTAACTTATCCAGATTACTTTTCTCTTTCCCTACTTGTGTACTGTAGCTAGTGCAGAAGTCTGATTTTTTCAAGGTCACTTACTATGTAATGCTTAGGGAGGACTGAAAAAGCCAATTCAGAATTTGTGTATGTTTTGTGTTGAAAAGATAAAAACATATAGAAGCTAGAATGTTTTGTAAATAATAAAAAGTTTTTAAGAATAATTTAAGACAAACATTGTCATTTAGGTTAGACAAACAAAATTTGTGTTTGTTTTTAAGAAAGATAATGGATGTTTATAGCAGGCTATAGTTTGTCTAGCACTTAAAGGGGAACTGCAGTCTCAATTTCTCAGACCGGTTCTTAAATCTCAGTTAGAAAATAAATTCATTGACGGTATGGCACAATTGTACAAATTCTGAATAAAGCACAAAATCATTAACTTTGTGTAAGTACTGTATAGCTGCCATGTTGCCACAAACTGCTGGTCTTGAAATGGGCCCTTTCGTCTCTCTAATGAGTAATGTAATGTGATGTATGAGCAGATAACTACAGGTTGTGCAGCAGACATTTCACCACTAAAATGTTCCAACATGAACATTTGCAGAGTTAACAAGAAAGTAGTATTTGTAAAACTGTCTCAAAGTTGACAGTGATATTTAAATTGTATTATAAGAGATGTATTCACAAGCCTGCTTCTTTACATTGTAATAGGGCTGCATCACCTCACAGGACATTTTGTTGCCTTTTTCTGAATCGCAGAATATGTTGCTACGCATACCTGGAGATTTCAACTATTTTGAGCTTTTACACGTTACTGTGTACGTTACTTTCATTGTGGTCTGAAATGCGCTCATCAATGCAATCCTTTTTAACCCTGAAATATAAAAATAGCGTTGCAATTCCACTTTAATCCTGTGAGTGTCTACTGTACTGTGAGCTGTACTTTCTACTAGTGAGGAACATTTAATTTGTTTTCCGGTGACAAATCAGATAAAGCTAAAATAACACTAATATGCTTCAGCCTGATGTACCCGTGCCTAGTGTGGAAAAACACTTACATACTTCTGTATACCTAATCTGGTCAGTCTGAGTTGATATCAGAATTCTGAAAGCTAAGCTACAGCTTCCCACTCATGAAGAGTAATATGGATACAGTATCTATATTTCCTGTTACACATCCACTAATGGATTGCTTGAATCAGAAAAACTAACTTATTATAACTGCAAAACCCCATACTAGATAGGTTTTTGAAAGCCTACCGTTATCTCTAGCTAGTTTTTTTTCTTAAAATGGAAAAGATTAAATAATTCTTATTTTTTTAGTTAAAAAACACAATCATTCTTCATGATCTTGCTCGTATTTCCATGTTGCAAAGACTTGTGAAGGATATAAGTGGACAACAGTCACACTTGATTCTCTCCTGTCTTTTGAGTCCAATGTGAAAATTTTGATTAAGACATATTTTTTTTACCCTAGAAATATTGTCTCCATTTGGCAGTTTCTATCAATGTCTAACGCTGAGTGCCTGATTCATGCATATTTCAACTTACTGCATTTCATGCATTTATAATATCAGTGCTTGCTCTATGGGCTCCCTAACACTCTTCTCAGTAAGTTGCAATATGTCCATATTTCTTCAGCAAGACTTCTAACTCACACCTGACCTTTATAACATGTCACTACTACACTTAGTTTACAAATCTAACTTCATTTGATAAATAACACACGCATTTTATTTATTAAACAAAAAAATCAGCCAACATTCAGTAGCCTTGTGTGGAAAAGTGCACCCCATGATATAGTAATGTGTGGAACCCCCTTTAGAAGAAATAACTTGCAGTACATTTACTGTAAGAGTTTTTCAGCCTCTCTCATTGCCTGGGAGGAATTCTCGCCTCCTACTCACAAAACTGCTTCAACTCGGTGATGTTTGAGGGCATTCATTTATGCACTCGATCTTAAGAGGGTGTACTTTTTTCACATCACTGTACATGGTAAGACTTCTTGTGAATAGAATGTAGGCTAAATGGGAGAGAGTGTGTCAATTCTTAATGTACATCAAACAGCATTAGCAGTCTGGGTTTGCCTATGTATTATTTTGAGTTTTGTGCTCTATAACCCCAGAAAGAAACCCTCTAGAAACCCCAATCCCAGAGAGTGGTTCTTATTCCTCAAGCTCAGGTCTTGTATTGGAGGAATAAGAGCCACTCTCTTCCTTTTTGTCATGGTTTGCAAACATACAGGGGAATATTAAGCATCACTCAGTCATGTAAAGAAGGAATGTTTTCTACTTGCTATGTACAGCAGGAAACTCTTATCATAATCAATTAACCATGTACTGTAGCTAATTCTAAATGCCCATGCAGCCAATAGCTAATTGTAAATTCCAGGGGTAAGTGACACACAGTCCCTGGGGTAATGGATGCACCAACCTCCAGCCCGTAACCTGAGAGAGACTGCCTCAGAAAAGCACACACTTTGTTTCAGAATAGCCAGTGTATTAAGAAGCTATGCTCACACACATCAAGCAAACATAAGTAATTAGCTCTGTGTTTGAACTTTGTAAGAGATTCAACTGTACAGTATGGTTACCTGATTTGTTGGCTTCAGTAATTTTTGGAGGACTAATCAGTGAGGGTCCACTGTCCCACAATTTCTAGATTTACCTTTTCACTACTTAATTTGTCTTCAGATTTGACATTTTCAGGATAGACTTTGGCTAGTGTTTTTTTATGGTAGCAAGAGTACAGAGAGGAAAAATAACATCCAAGGCTGACCTACAAAGATAAGACATTCTGTTTTCCTCAGAGGGCCCCAGCATCTCTGTTTCACTGGAAATAACAAGGGAGGTTTTCATCCTTGCGTGTGAATGCAGAATTCCTTGCACAGGAGGCACAGGCTGGTCCTGACGTAAATTGAAACTTGTTTGCTCCCTGTCCTGCTTCCCTCCAGTGGCTGCTGCCATATATTCCTGCTCGTCTTTTCTAGTTGTAGAAAAAAAAAACAGGACAGCTTCATCATTAATCAACTCTTTTCAAGCAGTGCAGAGGTGCAGAGTTGTTCATCCTCTGTAACACTTCTATGATTCAACAGGGCTCATTCTCTCACTCCCCCTCTTTCATGCGTGCTTTCTGTCCGCGTGCTACGAAGTTAATGATAATATGGCTCCTGGGTGCTCTTGGTAGGTTTTCTTTTTCTCTTCCTGTGATCTAAAATTGATGCCAAATCCCTCCAGGGTTTCATCATGCAGGCTTCAGCACTGGCACGGACTTTGAAGTTGGAAAAATTGTTCAACAAGCCCTGAGGCATGTAGTTCATGGGGAAAGTGTGTCTGATTTTCAACTCTTTGGGAGCAAGGGGGCGGTTTTCTTTTAGCATCAGCATGACCATAAGTACACAGGATATCAAAGCAGCACCATGAAAGTTTCACTAAAATGGCCCTGTTCAGTTTTGCATGATGAGGACATGAGTACAGCCTTTAGTTCAGTCCAGCAGTATGTGGACAATGATGGTCATGATTGGTATTAGCAGTAATAGTGTTAGAAGCTGAATATGAGATATTGGTATTAATGGGATTATATACTGTAAGTTTTTTAATACAATTACCATAACTTAGTTGTCAGGATCCATAAATTCTTTAATATGATTCAGTCATTTTTCAAAATTGCATTTTAGGGCAGGTTTATACAATTTATAAATGCAAATGTGCACCAGTCATTTTGTACGTGAAACAAACATTACAGAAAGAAAGCAACAAGCTCTGTGTTACTACGTCTAGATACTGTATGTGTACAGATCAGTACTCTGTTGTTGTAGTTGCTGCTACTACTGCTTTTACTATGATTATTGTCGCAAGTTCCACTTCTGTTAGTACAGTACTGATACCCTTATGTTTTAATCTTACTACTGCTATGACAGCTACTGTCCTATAATAACTGCTTATTACTAGTAATTACTCCTGCTATTACTACTATCAATACTAAGACTGCTACAAGTACTACTACTGCTACTACCATTCATAATACTACAAATAATACTCCATCAAAGTTTTCCATGGGCAATACTAAGGCAGAGAGGGTCCAGAACAAGGTATTTTAGGGTAGAGTAATCAACTGGGAGATAAGCTGATTGGAAGAATTATGAGGGGACCTGATCCAAGTTTTTAAAATCCTACTAATAAAGTCAAACCTAAAAACAAGGATAAGAGTCTATACTCTCTACTGCAGCATATCCAGGAATTTATTTAAAAGTGCCTGGTTTTTGACATGTCAACTTATGTTGTATCTTTTTCTTTTCCTAGAACTTTTGCTTTATTGAGAACTTCCTGAGAACAGTGTATATGTTTCAGCAGAGACACAGAGTGGTTGAAATGGCCTCCCATCTAAAACATTAGCAACATTTATTATTGTACTTAGTATTTACTTATACTTATACTATACTTATTATAGGTGCTTAGTAGTTGGAAATGCCCTTGCCAGTAGTAGAGATGTTTTTTTTTATTTGTTTCTCTTTATTTCCTGCCATGTTGTTTTGTGATCCTGTACTAATTTACCCTTATGCCACCTAATCTAATGGGTAAATAAAGGTGGGATCGGCTCATAGGATTTGTTCATTTATTTCTCAAGTGCATAATGCTGACCTGACACACACTTTACAAACAATGGTTTAACTATTTGGCTTATCTTTGTGTTCCAGCCTCCCAGATAACAAAAGTCTGCTTGTCTCAACATTATCAAGGACAAGGCTGAAACAATGACAGAGTACTAACTGGAATTTTATTGCAGTGGTACTGATGAAATATTCCTGAGCAGTCGTAGTTTAGTGGCCCAGAGAAAGATAGTCCTGAATTTCCAAGGCACAAGATCCAATGCTTCAATGCCACTGCTCAATTCTTACTATCAAACACAATTTAATCTATAAACCTTGCCCACTAATCATGGCTTAATTGGGCATGCAATTCAGTATAATTAAATAAAATTAAAAAATAAAGAATTTTGATCATTTTTAAAACACTTTGAATACTAAGCAGTTTGGTTGTCAATGCAAACAGGTAATCATGCCTACACAGTCAGATCCTTATTCCTAGTCACTCTTGCAACTACACCAGACCCAATTTTAGAAAGACCTGGCCTGTGAAATGCGTAAGGAACAGGGAGGTATTGGGTTGTGCTGAAAGCCTGGGGTTCTTGTCAAGTATTTGCTGGACTTTTTTGTCCAATCTTCATATATATTTTAAGTGGGGGGGAACATTTGTGGGAGAGACTTGCATTTTAATTTTCTTTGATGAAAGGGAATACTGTGCTGATCTCTCAAAAATAAGGCCTGGAGGCTGATGCACAGAAAACAATGTATTATCATTGTACATTTGTGGTTTGCAGTCCAATGTGTAGCCCAAGAACCCTGAAAAGGCCACATGCAAGAAATAAGTGTAATACAGGAAATACAATACAAATGCCCCAAATCAGGGGTTCTCCAGCCTTCTGGTTTTCGTGCATTTCAGTAATTTAATGCACCTTGATTTGTGAAATCAGGCCATTTTATATGCCAGGTTGGGTATTTTGAGTCACTAGCAAATGGATAGTAATAATTAGTGAGCATGACCAATCTATTTTTTTAAATTGCCACAGCTTAAAAGAGCAAGCATCAGAAATGCAGAAAATGTATTACATGTGTTGGCCATGCGTGACTGGTGTAATTTTCACCACATTAAGTAATGTGCTTTTAATGCCAATAGGGAATTAATAATCTCAGCGGCTTTTTGTTTTAAATTGGAAATGCTATTTTCTAACAAATAAAAGTCAACAGACTAACTGAAACAACAACAAATTCTCATTAAGTTAGCATGTTGCCTTCTTAAGATATCATTCTCCATACCAAAAAATCATGCCATTTCATTTACACAGTTGCAGTTGTCATGATTATAGTTCCCCCTCCTTAAGGGTGCTCCAGCCCTTTCACTTAAGACTTTATTCTGTGCTCCTGATTCCTGTTCCCAGCCCACCTTAAAAGCCAGGCGCTGACGCTCATCCGGGCTCTGCATCTGGTTTCAGTGCCGTGCGAGTCCGGGACCTGGAAGCGCCTGGTCCCGTTAAGGTTTTAATATCTGTTCCCGTTCCCGTTCCCTGTCCACCGGTTCCGACCCAGTTTCTGGTTTTAATTCCTAGTTTTGATGGATCTCCTGGTTTTGGACTTACCCTTGTGTTTTGGATACCCTCTAAGGATTATTCTTTTGGATTGTTTGCCTCGGCCACACCTCCCCCGTGCACCAGTCTAGAAACTAATTTCTAACTATAAGTGGGACATATTAATGTAACTGCAGTGGAAACTACAGTATGTGGGCGTGCATTTACATCTGAAAACAGAAGGCACCTCTTTACCCAACGGGTTGTGGGAGCATGTAACAAGTGTGGGGGTTCTTGAAGCTGATTGGTTTCACTGGCTTTTTCCAAGAAATGGTCAGATAACATCTTCAGATCAATTAACCACTAACTGCCACAGGAGCTTGATGGGCTGAATGACCTTCTCTCATTGCTAACATTTCCTAGTTCTTATGCCATGACTATGCAGTGAACATCTTAAATATGTACCTAAACACAAAATTAAGAAAGTCACAAAAAATGTACTTAGGAATACCAACAAGGAACACTTATAGCTTATTTGTATGGTACACTTTGATCTTTCAACAAGGACAGCATGAAGCAAACGTTAAATGTTAAAAGGAAGGGGACCTCAGGCAGAGCATCTCATATTGTAATGACACTTTCTTCTCTACCGGACATACCGTAGTCTGGTTTTCCCCTTAAAAAACATTAAAATACTGTAAAACTTGGCAAGACAACTCAATCAGCTTTGTCATGCTTCCACAAAGGAAAAAGCTCAAAGAAAACAAACTAAAAATGCAAAGAAGAAGACTCCACACCCCAGCCTCCTTTTAACATGAGCAGTGATTAATGTTGTTTTGGTTCACCACCACGAGAAGGAAATGAGAACGGTCACCTTTCCTGACAAGAGAGGCTAAGTTACCATTTTTTTACCCAAACAAACTAGCAGAAATAAAGACAAGGTAGATCTTAAAACAAGGACATTTATCTCCCCCAAAAAGCAGTGTGTGCTTTCAGCACACCATGTGAATTAAAAATACATAAACCATCAAACAGTACCCTGGCAGATACTCTCCCTTACATGCAGTGGTAACAGTGGGAAAGAAGGTGGGGATTTCATTTCTTTCCCCTCCTACAGACTTCAAAGTCGTCTCCCATCTATTTAACCAGAAAAAATTGAAATATCAGCTTTTTATTGCTGAGTCAATAAACTTCATCCATGTTAGCATTTTGCTGGTTGTAGGAAGGAGTTAAGACTTAATAAACAGAGCAATCAAGTACTGCAAATGAGGACTCAGATGAACTGAAAGCCAGGAGACAAAAAGGCCATTCAGGGCTCCCCATTGACAGCTCTGGTATATAGCTCGCACAATAATGGAACATAATAACAAGAAAGGCTGTTAAGGAAAGAAGGCCAGTCATCCCATCTAGCTTGTTTGGTAGTTAGTAGTTAATCTATCTCTAGATCATAGTACAGGCTTCAACAACATGGTTTAGTAGCTTGTTCTCTATTTCTCCAACTCTTTGGGAAATTAATTGCCTCCTTTTCTCAGTTTTCAATTCATGTCCATGTAGTTTCCACTTGTACGCACTGGTTTGTGTTTCAGTGTTCATTAAATAAACCATTGGGTTGATTTTGGTCCAATGGCTTTGATGATTCTGAATGCTTTGTATTATTTCTCCTCTCTGTTCAAAACTAAGAAGGTTCTGATTCTTCATAATGGAAAAATGATGAACAATAAACAATATGCACAATGAGCTCTATGAGCTTGCTAAAGACCAAGGAAAACTCTGCCTGTAAGTACAAAGACAACTCCTTATCTTTCTCCCAATTACTCCTGTTGCTCACTTGGCCTCTAAAATACCAGTAATCAATGTCCCCTTCAAACTCAACAGTAACTATTCATGTCAATGAATGTTCTTGAAGAAGATTCACTGGGATCTTAGACTACTTACTGTACAACTAAATGAGCAAGACAATATGTTTTTCTCTTATTTGTAATATTTCTTCTTTTTTGACATCTTCATTAAAAAGTACTGCAGAAACATGAAGCAAACAAAATAAGAGGTAAAATTCAGAGTTAAATTGAAAGCTGTCCACGGGCTTTAAGCGTTAAGTCAAGTAACAGCATGCGTCTTTAAAATTGTGAACAAACTAGTAGTATACAAATACTGTATGTTAAACAATACTTTCTGAAAAACCTAGCTAAAAAAGGTTATTAATTCTATATTTTAAACATATTTTTAATGCCTTTTTTTTTCCTCTGGGAAATGGTAGATTGAATTCATTGATCTTGTTATTTTCAAAGTCATGAGATGTTAGTAGATATCCAAAAAGTCCCACAGTCAGGTTTCCAGAATGATATGTATTTCATAACAGTTATGCTTCACTTATTTCCTTATTTCCACCTTTGGCCTCTTCAAGTGGAAATGTGTCAGGCTTCCAACAGCCTTGTAAGACAATACCTCTGGTTCTTTGTCCTTTACTACTACCATATTTAGATTACAATGAAGGATAGGAGAACAAAAGTGAGTTGTATGTATTCCTATCTTATTCTACACGTTTAACAGAAGTTTTTCACAAAATTAATTGGTTATCCATTGATATCTGCGGTCTGGTCTCATCTTATAACACCAATCGTTTTTTTTTTGACAGAGCATATAGTTTTAGCTACAAGACAAAAATAACATCGTGCCCCACTCAGCTACTGTAATACTCACAACAGATTCATTTTATCTGAATTTGCCTTCTTTATTCTCAGGCATCAGAATGATGGTGATCTAATTCAGTATACATTTCCCATGCTTGCCAATTCTGTGTCATTTCCAAATTGTGACAATTGTTCTCCCTACTGTGACTTTTCCTCTTACTCTCCACTGAAACCAGAAGGTTTACCACGTTCCTTCTCTGTGTATTGAATACACTGAATTCCATTGGCACTGACTCTGCTGAACATATTGTCTTTCCCTCACTGCTCAATGAGAGATTTAAAAGCAAGAACACAGCCATCTCTGACATTTCCAGATCTGACTGCAGAGGATGATTTGACCCTGCAGTACCTCTGTAACATATGTGGAACCAGTACTAAGAGTTAATGTAGCTAAATATGGTACCATTTACCAGTGCTAAGAGTTCATTTATTATGGTTCTTGCAGTTGATGTAAAGTGCTGCTCAAGGCACAGGGCAGCTAATTGGTCTACAAGCCTTTATGCCTGGAGGTCATCAAAGGCTGTCCAGTTTCCTTTGGATTATGGGATAAATGGTGCAAGAGTATGGCTGAGCAGGGATTTAAAACTAATATGCTTTTCAAACACTGGGAGGCAGAGAGCTTTTTAGTACACGTTCAGGGATCTAAACACAGGGAAATCTGTGGAAGAAGAGTAATCAATCAACTTGTCTATCTCGCTTCATTGAACCTCAGCTTTTCTACTTTTGCTGACAATCCACCTACCACTTGACAAGAATTTACTATGGCAAATTTAGAGATTCATTTTGTACTTTGCAAAATTTTCACTGTTTGTCATTCCAGGTGAACTTATGCTTTACTGTAAATATCTAATTTTAATGAGACATATAGAACATCTTCTTGAAGAGTATTTTACAGTTGTGGCTGGTTGATGAATGTACATAAACTGCATAGAGTAAATTTCTAATAATAAAATCTAAAAGTGAATAAAGCAAATTGTGCAGTTGAAAATCTGCACAGTTCAAAAACAGAGAATTTGCTAAATGCAGAGAGAGGCATGAGTTGTTGCATCAATGCTGGCTTGTCAATGCAGAAATATTATTTTAATTTTAAGTCTTGACATTACTGTACATTGCTATAAGACAGGACAAAGGCACACAGCTATTGCTTGAATATAAAGGTTAAGATCTTGATATAATAAGCATCAAGATATGCTCTGTGTGATCTGAATTAATCTGGTGCAAAACATGTTAATTAGGAAGAAAGTTGATTGTCAAATTATGCCTCAAGCTCAAGGTCAGGCTTTTGAAATTTCTAATATAGCAGGCATGGTGTCATGGTGTTGAAGCCAGTAGTTTTTCTTGTATTCTTATGCTTACAGTGAATACTAGTGATGTATTTGTCCCCCCTTTAAGGGAGATATGCTAGATTCCAAGCTTCCAGCATTATAAACCTGGCTGCCTCCAGTTACTGTTCTATTCAACACTCTGTCTGAGCTATAGCTGAATTGAGGATCTGTGAGCCCTTTGCCTGCTGTAACCCAGGCCAAGAAATCTTCATCATGACATAAACCATCTAATGCCATGGCAATAGCTCTTATGGCCCTCCCAGTGCATCAGGGTATTAACAGCTGCCTCGCATATTAGTCACTAGCTAGTAGGAGCAGTGGGAATCCGAGTCCTGGTCACTCCCGTTTGGCAGGGACTGCTCTGATGCCTTCTTTACCTTACCAGTGGTTCGACACAGCAATGACCACTACAACGACCAGCAATGTCTGCTACTAGGTTTGGAGTTCCTGACTCCCTAGTATCTTAAAGTCAGTTCATCTGGCTTCGCAGTGGATTCACTCAGAGCACCTAGCTCTGCAGTGTAACACAATCAACTTAGTAGCAGCTGGCTTACCTGATGTAACACCAGGCTGCCTCTTGACTTAGTGTTGGCATGCTGCCACTGATGCCTCCACCCTGTGCCACCAGGCTGTGTTACACATTGAACAATCACATATTTTGGACATTGGAGCACCTGTATTCACGGTGTCTTAACTGCTTGCAAAGACTCACTAACAGCTATCGGCACATCACAGCAACAAATATAGAGACCAGACAATGGAGACCCTGGATCCGCGGTATCTCTTCTGCCTTATCAGACACACACCACTCGCTGTCAGTGCTTTCATAACACACAAACATGTATACAGTATAGCAGCTGCCAGTGCTCCTGATGCCCAGTCATTCTGCTCTCCAACCTTAGTCAGACTTGGACCATGATCTGCAATGGGTGTTGCAGCTGCCAGTGCACTCGGTGCTCAGCCAGTCTGCCCATCAACACTGCGTCGACGTACAACCGGCAGACCCTTTGTCTTGCACCACCAGGCTGCATTAACGAGCCTCTATCAGTGCTTCCGGAGCCACCAGTCTGCTATCTGAAAATAACAGAAAACACTAACTCATATAAACACGAGCAGTATAGCACACAAAATGTAGCTTGAAATCCTATGGGCAAGACATGCAGCTCAGCAGCTTACACAGCTGTGTTCTTTTGGCATGCCTCCAGCACAGCCTGTTTTGAAGTCTCACGGTAGGATTTTTCAAGCCCCAGTTGCCTCCACAATTGTCTCTCTTACTCCAGTCCCTTACAGGAGAGAGATAAGTAAACCTCAGCCTGTTTCGCCTGATAGCTTCCTAAATCACACAACTACACACACAGTGACCAGCCCTTCTGCATACAGACTTCTTTAAAAACACAACCATCCACCTCACAGCATACTACTACAGGAGAGCACTCTCTTGCTTCCTCCCTCTGTGTTGTAAGTTTTCTTCTGTCTCTTGTCAGGGAGCAAGCAGGTGATTCCTAGACATAATGCCACTGTAAGGCCACCCACAGCTGTAACTTGTTAAATCACTCACTGTTGAAAGCTGCAGGCCCTTAAAGATGTCGTTTCTCAACAAGAAGCTCCACCCCTTGCCAAACAATACCTAGTGTGGCCTTACAAGTTATATATTCGAAGGAACATTTTAGTTGTACCAGGGCCATTATTCAACACTGTGAATATTACGAGCAAATATTCTTTCACAAGACACCAAACAAGAACTTTGGTTTCAGACAAAATCTGTCCAAGTGGTCACAAGGAAGAATTCTCTGAAAACTATAGTATTACTGTATATCACATCTGTGTTTTCTCTCCAGGCAAGGGCATTAATGACGTCCTTAAGCTATTAAAAAAATCACAAAAGAGAGTAATCAATAACATAAACATCATCCAGGTGGATGCTGCACAGTGGTGGGGGAGTGTCCAGAAAAGCGCTATATAAGTGTAAGCAATTATTATTACATTACCCTAGACAGGATCTGCTGTTGTGAGTAGACAGAAACATTCCACTGCCAGACAGCACACTGAGAGATGGGCACAGAGTTATGCTTGTATGCATTTGATTTGGAAAGTGTGAAAGGAAATTTTTAGGATAAAAGACAATACCCACTTTCATGACAGGCGTAACTTACTGTCTAAGAAAAGCTTTTCCCCCAATATTAGTCAGGGTTGCACAGTTTTCACATTTTATCACTTTAAAACTTGTAGTCATTGTAATTAGTATTTGCACAACTTATTAACTTAACAAAAAAGAAAGAAGTAAAATAAAAGAGCAATGGAGACCTCATGATTGCATATGTGCAAAACCTTGGCAAAGCTAAATTAATTTAGGTACACAAAGTAAAACAGAACCTTTGATTTAACATTCATTGTGTTTATATGAAGCCTTAGGTTACACATTTATGAAAAAGCAAGCATTATAACAAGGTTTTTACATTTTAAATCAAAGATGTGTCTCATCAGAATACTTTACATTTACTGTTATAGGTGTTATTAATTAAGCAATAATGCACATGAGCCAAAACAAAATGCTAGAGTGAAGCCCAGCACACTGTCTTGACTGTCAATGTTCTTTAAGGTATTTTCAGTGGGCAGTCTTGTCAGCTCTAAGCTTCCCTTTAATATTGGGTTAATGTGTTTCAAAATATGAAACTGTGAAAATATGAAAATATGAGTGAACTCAAAAAACAAGCAAACTCACACAAAACAGTACAATGTATAAAAAGCACTCCAGTAATTATTTATCCAGTAATAATGCTCCCACCAACGCTCTGACTCTAGGTTGTGTTGGGAGCTGGGACCTTCAAGCAAGAAACATGAGAATACCTCCTGCTGACTAAGAACATGGATTCCTCACTGTGCAGTTGTAAAGCTTACCCCTAAGCAAGTTAATTTCTTTAGCAGGCTGTGCTTGCATATCAGCTGTGGTGCACCCTATTTTAGCACTAACCAGGAAGGTGTAACAACTAAGAGCCCCTGTAGAAAGGTGTTGGAACTATATTCTAGGTTCTAGCCATACAATAAGGTCCTGTAGTACAGACACCGTACAGTGTAAATAAACTGCGCTAAATGTTCTATATTGATGTCTATTACTTGATCCTGCCATATTTATTTAGCTGTTTTTGGTTACTGTGTCCATGCTTGTGACTGTAAAGAGACCCTTGGGCTCAGTGTAAATTCAGGCATAGTCAATCATCCTGGACAGTCTTTGGGACTGGGGAGGGATGTGCGACACATGGCAGTGACAGTAATGTCCCAGGAATTAATCTGGGAAAATTTAGTAGTCCTATTGGTCCTGGTATGTACTGCTGTATGGTAGTGCTGTGAAATGGCACTATTTTCATGAGAATATAAATTACGTCTTATTTTTTTAATCCATGTCAGCAAAGAGTGCTGCAATATAAATATTTAAAGTCTACCAACTATTTGTGCTTTGTTTAATGATACAAGTTTGAGCATTCAATACTTTTTAGAACGCCACGTCATTGTCAATAACATAGAAGTCCATACAGTACATGTTAACTCCTGTTATAGATGAGAATTTGACAGAATTTGACAGAATGTGACAAAAATGACAAGTACTCTATGCTGTGCTTCAGGTTTGAAAGGCAAAATCATTTATCCAGTAAATTACTGTGATTTGAATACTATGCTACTAGTTCACCTGTCTTTGAATTCAGGAAGAAATATCCCAGGTTGGAAAGACGTTCTAAAATATTCAGAGCTACAAATGTACAGCTCGCGCTCTACCATGATCCCACATGGTTGTCTCTTATATGTTGTCTTTTTTTAATTCTCAAAAACCTTTTTTTTAAATATTTTCACATTATTATTGAGATCAGGGCAGATACACAGCTGCCTTTGCCTCAAAATAATTCATACAAGCCCTCAGATCTACTGAAAAATAATTGCTCTTACACCTCTATCAACAGCTGCACAGGCAAGCGACACGCTCAACTTCATGCTGTGCACCTCATTTTGTTATCATATTGTTGTGAGTAGAAGAGTTTCAGGAATGTTTAAAGGGTTCTACTTTCCAGCTTGTTCAAACCTTACTCAGAAATTTTGGAACAATGGATATTGTCTTGCTACTGTATATTAACATAGGTCTCTTTCTTGGCCTCGAAGGAGAGTAAACATCGAGTAATACACAAATGAAATCAAAGGGTGTCCTTTACTTTTATAACAAACATTTTGTGAAGCACTTGGAGGCATCATCAGGAATGTATTTACTTAGCCATCTACTTAACATTGGTCTCCTCTGTGTGCTTCAGCAATCGGACAGTCCAATCATACTGTCTGCTCCAACAAGATGATGTGTTAAGGTGTTTCATCACAGGACAAGGTCTCTGTGACGGCGACTGGAAACATGAGCTGCTTTTTTATATGTCAACCATCAGCTGCCAGTTTTGTGTCATAACCGAGAGTCCTGTAGTGGATACTGGTTCTGCCCTTTCCCCTACGTTGACAAAAGCTGTGGCCTGTCTTGCTAAGCAAAGGCACTTGCTGTGAGCTACTGTATGAAAGTACAGTGAAATCTGTCACAGCCTTTACCAATAATAGTGATCCTCACTTAGCATTTTTGTACAGTGGCTGAGGATGTGCTCAGACTGCCTGGATCATGAGCTTGATGCGGTGAGGTTCTGGTTGCCAAAACTCAAAGACACCTTGCAGTCCATTGCTTGCTTCCACCTAGTTCAGGTTAATAAACTTCACAGTAAATTATTAAGACACAGTATTCAATAATAAACATTCAACATTAACATGGACATTTTCAGTGAGGTCATTAAGCTTGCCTCCATATGAATAGATATAGTGTAGCAAGCTCCACGCAGATGGCATAAATACGGGACTGGAAAATACAGGATGAAGAAAAGAAGGGAAGAAGAAGGGGAAACAGACCTCATAAGTCATCATCATTGCACAATGTGATGCCAACAAGAGAATGGATACCGTAGTAGAACTTATTTTTGTAGGTAGCGTATTGTAATGTTTATTGTTAATAAATATTTGATTGTCCTATCTAAATCTGGGCCTGATAATTACTCCATCATCAGAACTGTGCTGGAGAGTAAAAGGACACATGCATCCTCTCACTCTTACACATCTAGCATGGCCAGACCAACATTTACCTATACAATGCTAGAGCCACTTCCTGTTTGCCAGTCCCCCCTGCTGATTTAAAATCACTTACATTTGTATTTAGAGATCTGGATATTTTACTGGATCAATGAAAAAGAAGCACCTTGGTCAAGGGCTCAACAGAAATGTTGACCCTGGGAATGGCATCTATAACACTGTATTTGATTCCAAAGCCTCAAACACAGTCCCATGCAGGACGGTTGGGTGGCTCTGTGGCTAAGGATCTCCGCCTATAGCTGGAAGGTTGCCGGTTTGTATCCCGTGGCTGGAAGAGGAATCCTATTCTGTTGGGCTCTTGAGCAAGACCCTTAACCCCAACTGCTCCAGGGGCGCCGTGTAATATATTTATATATAGCCGTATAAATGGCTGACCCTGGGCTCTTATCCCAAGCTTTTCTCCCTGTCTGTGTGCCTCATGGAGAGCAAGTTGGTGTATGCAAAAAGACAAATTCATAATACAAGAAATTGTAAATGGCCAATAAAGTGATCTTATCTATGCTGTTTCTTCTAGCATTTCAGACAAAACCGAGGATTAGAATCCACTAAGACTAAGAGGTCTATTCAACTCTACCCCATGTGAGAGTCTTATACTGTATGTCACATGGCACAACATGATTGCTTGTGCAATGAAACTGAATGGACAGAAGAATGCATTAAACATGTTTAAAACAACTTATAATATTATTAAAATTATGTACTGACATCTTTTATTTGATTTATTTGAATTATACTTAAAGTCCAGGTAAGGAAACTCTTTAAATTATGTACTGATGAGTGATCAAAGAACCT
This sequence comes from Lepisosteus platostomus, assembly GCF_059453375.1. Classification (NCBI taxonomy): domain Eukaryota; kingdom Metazoa; phylum Chordata; class Actinopteri; order Semionotiformes; family Lepisosteidae; genus Lepisosteus; species Lepisosteus platostomus. Next base: position 35,186,755 of record NC_142621.1, read on the forward strand.
TTCAAAGGATGACCTAAGGCAGGAACTCTAGGATGTGCTGCATCAAGTGCACCGTATCTTAAGCTTTCCAAAGCATGGAATACGAGCAAAACAATATAATTAAAAACAACCTCATGGCCTGCCTGTGGGGGACTGGGATAAGTGTCATCCGTTTCTGTTCACATGGCCCATTACAGGTAGTCTCCTCTATTTCTCAAGTGAAATGTTATGCATACCTTCTTGGTCTGTTCCTCTGTACCTCCTTTTACAGCAGTAATTTTAAAAGAGGAACAGCAAAAGGTTCTGAGGTACAGTATGTTCTATGTATTCCGAATTTATCTGATAAATACTACAGATAATTTTCCTTTTGGGGACTTAAAAGTTTTGCAGATGTATCATTCAGAAGTGTCATCCCCATGGATGTAAGATAAGTAAAGGAAGATAAACTTCTTTAATAAAGTTTCAGGCAGCTGGGGAGGTGTGTCTTTTGGGTCACAGTGGATATATGCAACATATAAGTGGTGAAATATTATAAACAGTAAATGATGTATTGTACATTGACAGAAAACATAATATCTACCTTTTCTATTGCAACTAAACAAGCAGTCTATTCTTACAGCTGTTTATTTATTAATTTTTCCTGGCATAAGTGATGTGAAAAGAGAGACAGTTCCTAAAAGCAAGCCAAGAGAGAAAGAACAGAATTTCTATAACAGTGTAAGGTCACGTGGTTAAAACAAGTTTCACATGTGGTCCGCATTTAATCAAAAACAGCTCAGTCATTTTTTTCTTAAAAAGGATGCTTTACAGCTTTTATAGATTGTGAGTCTGCAGTGGTTAATTACCTTTAAGATTTTTTTATGATAAAATTAAAATGATAGTTCTAAGGCCTTTATGTTTTCACTAACCTCTTAGATCTGCATGCAGATATTGTCTAGTGTTTTCTTGATTTAACTGTTTCACACAGCAGAAATGTAGATATGCAACTTGTGATTTCCATTACATGACTTTATACCACATGTACATCCTGTTAGGATTTCAGCATTTCATTTATGTCTTATCAGCAATTTCTTTTTTTACTTATTATGGCCATTATTTTAGAACTACCTTAGTATAGCTCCATATTTTTTAATGTTTTAAGTTTTTTTTCGGGTGTAAGTTTCCCAGTACTTCCGTCATCACTTTAGGGGTTTTGTTAAGAATCTGATTCAGTGTAAATGTTAATGTGTATTTTTTTCACATGTTCAAAAACTGTGATACTCTAATGTCCTATAGTATATCAAGTGACTGCTCTGGTAATTTGATGAGCAGACCATTCAAAGCTCCATTTAGAGTAAACAGTGTGAACCTATGACAGATACTGTAACACAAACCTAAACTCACTATGCCTGCCTGTGGGAACTCTCTCTGTCCACCTCATAAAAGAGTGTTTCCACAAGGCACCAGAATTGAGCTAACACTAGGCAACACAGAGAGATCCTACAATATGGTTTTAAAATGAAACTTGTGCTTCACAGGCTTTGAACCTGCTTTGAAGCTAATGGGTGCAATTACGTTTGCAAAACACAGCTCTCAAGAAGGGCTTTAGTGTTTTTGGAATAAGTTGTAGAACACGAGCACTCAGAAGCAAATAAATGGAATCACTTGTTTTTTTTTTACATAGAACCAAAGACGTCTTTCAAGAATTTCTTAAACTGTTAATGAAGCTTTCTTCTGCTTTGGTTGCCAGTGGTTTTAATATGTCCGTACTGGTTAATGAGGAAGTCATAGAACATTACAGCAAACATTCCTGTTATCTTATGTTTTAGTCTCCTCTGGTCCTGTAGTAAAGTACCTGGAAGTTAAGATAAAGCCATAGCATTCAATCGGAAAAGTTATTTTCTTGTACTAAAAAAAATAACCCCAGTAACACACAATACTAAATTTGCACAAAGGACAAGGAGAATACCAACAGAAAGTTAGTTTCATTCTTTCAAGGTAGATCTCCCACTTCATAATCTTCTGTAGCATTGCAGTAGTAGGCTATCGAAGTTGTACAAACAACTGTCAAGTTTTTTGGTTGTCAGACCAATGGAAAACAAATCCTCAAGGTGCAGGGAGACTCTTTTCCTCTTTTGACACACTTTGCCAGGCTGTGTAATGACAGATTACTGCCCAGACAAAAATCAACCACCAAGGAATTTATTTTTTATTAGAAAGAGGCATAGTGATGATCTTTATCAAATATATTTTTTGTATATTGTAACGCTTACGGCGACAGGCACTGTGTAAGAGCCTGCGTACCAGAGCAGGTGACGTCACCGCCCTTCCCTGTGATAGCAGGACTACAGCTACTGGGCTGTAGAGAGATCTCTCTTTAGCTCACGGGGCTGGGTCGCTGCAGAGAGACGCGGGAGTCCCGGGTTCGAGCCCCCGACGGTGGGGGGCCGACCTAATGCGGCAAGGGCGCCCGCCTGAGCCCCCGTTGCGTTACAATATTAATCTAATTTCAGCATATTGAGCCAGCCACTTACTTATCCACTCAGCAAGACATCCTGGATGGGATGCCATTTCATCACACAGCACACACCTACACTGACAATATAGCAGCAATAATTAACTGAGTCAGCTCTTTTGAAGGTGGGAGGAAACTTGAATACTCTGTGAAATTTCGCATGGAGATTCACACAGAGCAGCTGTTTTCAAACTTTTTCAGCCAAGCACCCTCTTATAAACTATAACCTAAATAAATGGTTTCTGTTAGAACTGTAACCGCAATCCCCATCGGACATCAATTCCAGCAGTTTCTCTTGTTCATAAAATGACAGCTTTGGAACACGGGGTGTAACTTCAAATGGATTTTGTATCCAGCTCAGAGATGTGTCCATTGTAGGAAAGTATTTTTGCAGCTGCTGATTGACTAAGATGTTCAAATATGAGGCCTAGCACATGTTTTTTTTTTTATTTAAGAGCATTTTGTTTGTTTCCAGTGAATTCTGTCAGTGCTGGAAAGCTCTGAAGAGAATTGTTTTGGACACAGATAGCCCAGAATTTCAGTTTTTTTATCATTGCTTTGCTTTTGCCTTTTGTGTTGAACATTGTGATGGTGATACCCTGGAGAATTAGATTCGGTTCATCCAAAGCAGAAAAAAATGTCTGCCAGGTGTGCTAGTTTCTGTAGCCAGTTTTCTTCATGCAAGCAAGATGACAACTCAAACAGGTTGTCTATGAAAAACAGTGCAACAAGATGTCAAAACTTGCCATATGACAACCAGTGTTTTCTTATGTTCACTGTCCCTTTCGTTACACAGTGTTGTAATTAATGAAATTATAGCGGAACTCCCAATTTCTAAGAGCAGTTTTTAAACCTTGGAAACAGAACAAATTCTCTTAGAGTTTAGAAACATTTAGAATTAATCACAAAATTGTGAACTTTGTGAAAGTGCTGTAAGTTGCCCTGTTGCCGCAAATCCCTAGTCTCGTCAAGAGAGAGAATGTGATGTGGCCCTTCCTGCTCACTAGTCATTGTAATAACTAATTAAATCCTATGTATGAGCGAGTTAAATACAAGTTGTGCAGTGGATATTTCACCACAGGAAGTTTCCAATGTGATCTGCATGCAGAATTAAGTTCCGTTTATCAGCAAAACTATCTTGAAGTTGAGAGCAATGTTAATACTGGATTAAAAGAGGTGTATTCACAAGCCCGCTTCTTTACATCCAGGAAGCTTTTTTTGCTTCATTCTGAATCACAGAATATGGTGCATCACTGGAAATTTTGTCTATTTTGTGATGTATATCGGAGGTTTTACAAGTTACTGTGTATGTTTTACTTTCATTGTGTTTTGAAATGCACTCATCAATACTGATTCTTTCTAACCCTGAAATATAACAATTGCATTGCAGTTCTTTAACTGTTTTCACTGAGTCATTCAGAACTGACAGGTGTTCTGGCACTTCAGAGGCAAAGGCCTCTCGAATGCATGCTACAGTGTACCCAGAAAACCAGTGATTTCTTCATAGAACTACAACTCCTCTATGTTTCCCTGTCATAGTCAACATAAATTCCCACACAGCCTGTCCAGTCAATCCTTCCCCTGTTGTATGGGTTACAAGGGGATGACAAAACAAAAAACTCCTCACATACAGTACTGTATTCTCAAATGAGTACCAAATGTAAATCAAAATATACAGTATGCCAGATTTTCAACTTCTGTCACTTCATCTATGTGCAGTGTGTAAAATTCACTTTTTTGATGCAATTGACTAACTGGATGAGATTGGATGTATCAGGGATGGTATGTATCTGCTGTGACACTGTATTATCAGAGAGAGGGATCTTATTCAGCTTTTTAGCTGCCTTTTCTCCAGTCATACAACTTTAGCAACTGGTAAGCATAGATTTTTTGTGATTGTGTGGCAATCCTTTTTTAGCCACTCTATAGCTAACAAGGTAAGATACCTTTGATATGTCCTTGCAAGATTCAGTGTTTGCCTATACTGAACTGTATTAGGTGTTTGTTTTTTAACTTCTTTCAGTTTACATTTGAAATATGCAACTGGTTTGTCTTTTAAGATAGTATGTTTAGTGTCTATGTGGTGATGTAAATTAGAGGACTTCAAGACAGCTATTTGCTAAGACCACAGTACAAACCATACATTAACGAAATGGAAATGTGGGTTCACCACACCATGTACTGTAAATCCCAGTCCAAAATAATTTTATCATATTTGTGTTTTTTACTTGTTTGATTTTTGCACCCTTTTGTACCTTTGTATATCAGTTTTGTGTGTAGGTGTTGGAAACAGTGTGCAAGGCTGTTTTACCTTCAGTGCAAGATAAAGTAGAATGCATACAAGCCGACAATTGGAAAGATCCATCTCAGTTTACTTTCTAACAAAATGGAAGTTACAGGACAGTTTCGTTACACTGGTAACACTGGTTCTGAGCGACAGACAATCAGCAATTTCGAATATCACCAAAACACCAAGTACTTAAGGAAACTAGTACTGTAAATTGCCTCGAGCAACTACACTCTTTTTCCCAATTACCATCGGTAATTTTGATTTATTTTTATCATGTCACCAATCTCAATAATGTTGATGTTGGCCAAGGTAGCTCTAAAAAAGGGGAAACGATTTGACAGTTTTGGTGTTGTAGAGGTTTGATGGGTTTACTGAGACAATTATTAATTGTAGCAGTAATCACGAGGTTGTTCGTTGTGGCTTTTAGAAAATCAATCGTCAGAACAACCAACAACCTCATGATTACTGCTACAATTAATAATTGTCTCAGTAAACCCATCAAACCTCTACATTTAATGGCGTCCCTGGGTGGGCCGTTCCGTGGTTGTCCGGGCTGAGTCTCAGGATGGTCAGGAGGTGCGCTGCGAGAATGTCCTGCCCTTTGGAGCCTTCTGCTCCTGGGCCATCCTGCCCTGGAATTGTCTCGCACCCCTGGAATTCTCCTTAGAATTCTCCTACTGGAATAGTCCTACGAATAGTCTCCTACAGGCTCTCTGTGTTGCCTGTTTTTACCTGGAGGAACTTCAGCTCATTCATTGGCTGAAAGTTCCATGGGCACCACGTGGGTTACTTGGCCCTACCAGTCCCTGATTGGTTGATCAAGGTGAGATATGAGTCACTTACTCCTGACACTTAGGAATGCAGTCCAGATGTCCATCTGGCACTCCCTAGACAGATAGGCGCCAATGGATGACCATTGATCATGATAGCCAGGCTTAGCTAAGTGCATCCCCATTTGGGAGCTGTCCCTTATCAAAAGAAAACATCTTTAAATCAGCCTGCATGAATAGCTTCTCTGTGGCTGCACCACAGAGATGAAGAGAGAGATGGGGCCTCATTTGGGAAAGCACTGCAACACTTAATTCTGCCTTATTAACAAGCATCGCCGCTACAGTGTCTTGACATGCTTGAAATTGCTGGCTCTTGTAAAGCAGGCTTGCTCGTCTGACCCTTTACTGGACAGACACTTTTTACCATAATACAATTTATCAGCCTACTCTTCAGCCTACTTTTTTGCACTTGCTAAGTCTTTATTTAGTATCTCTTGTTTGTTTTTCCATATCTAAGTGTGTCAAAGGTCCACAAACAGACTGATATTTTGTGTAATGAGACTATTTGGAGTTATTTTTAATCTAATTTTTCAGCCATTACAATTGTTTTTTCGTCTTGCGTACCCTTGGAGGGTCCCATTGGCTATCGACTTTAATCGACTATATCGACTATAATCGTGCCCTGGACACAAGAAATGTGACAGCAGTGCCAACAGTTAAGGCTAATACAATAAATTAATTTCTATGTCCAATCTTACAACCCGCTACTGAACGTATTACTATTTTTATGAAAGTTCTGTAAAGGAATTCTCTTTTTGCTCAAATGTGCAGATATAGTTGGCTAGCTCCTCCACAACTTTAATTGCAAAGTCACAAATGCTGCCTTTTTTAATCATGAAAACTTTGCTAAATATGTATTATCTAATTTATTGTAGTTATCATTTCTGCTGTTGGTGTCCCCTTTAATAACTCTGAGGGAGAACAAAATTAAATAAAAATGAATCAGTTAGGTTGAAAGCACTTTTAAGTCCATTAAATTTCACGCTTTATTGTGATTTGGCTGCCTGCAACTTTAATAGCCCCTGCTCTATCAACAGCAGACAAGACTGCAGTAGTGTAAATTGTCTGTCAGTCTAGTAACAAGTTATTTCAAACCAAGAATGTGGGAGGAATACCAGCAGGTCAATTATGAATGACAAAATTAATCTATTCATTATAAGCAAGCAGAAAAAACAGGTGTGTGAAAACATACTGAACTGATAATGATATGTCATAACTGTGAACAATGCAAAATAACGTTTTAAATAATTTAATGTGCAAGAAGATGTTTCAAAATATGATTGAGATTTTTTTTAATATGATAATCCAGAATGCTATAAATATAAAATTTTGTTTAGCCTCTATTTCTAATAATTGGATTGAAACACAATTTATAAACTGCAGAATTGGTTTAAACAGGTAGTGAATGATCAGGTTTGCAAAAGAAGGATTTGTTTGGACTTTTTAAAAATACTTTCTTCTATTGTTTTTTTTATTTTTAATTTTTGTAACAGTAGCAGACCTCCAGATCTGTGAAATATAAACAAATTAAAACAGCATGTGTATATAGAGTACCAGGCATACTGTAGCTGGGCATTTAATTAAAATTTGTCAGATAAAAATGAAAAACATGTAGTCTAAAAATCCCCCCATACTCATTCATCCATCCATTTTCTAACTGCTTTATCCAAAACAGAGCCACCATACTCAGATCAATGCTATTCCTATATACTGTACTTCTATTGCTCCTATTGTATTCCTGGAGGAATGCCAAAACCATTTTACAAACTTCTTTAGACCAGACAGGAACAGCTAGTATGCAGAGAAAAACACAGACCAGGGATCAATAAGAACAGTATTGTTATGTGTGGCTTAGGGACATTTTTTGTGGTGCAGACACATTCAAACATGTAGTTTGTTTTATTTGGTCTGGAACATTACAACAATCCTTTTTACAGGTTTGACTGCATAACATTACACTCTATAAACGTAAAAGTGTTTATGATTTTTTTCCTGATTTGTTCTAAATGTCTAACTCTAAAGTAAAAATGTACAGTAAATACAGTAGCACTTCTTTGCTACTGCTAGTATTGTCCACTAACATAAGTCATAAAAGCATTTGAGCATTCATACTTTGATAACATCCAACACCTGATGTGAAACAAATTCAGAATTACTTTTCTAAATTAATACATGGCCAGGGAAATAAAAGCCAATATCTATCATATTGTCCTGCGGCATCTCTCTGCCCATGGTTGCTGTGGGAAACCATCACATTTACACGAGGGCTAATGGTTTTTCAGTGCTTGCCGCTCTGACCATATCCTTCTTAATGAGCAATTATGATTTTAATTTGTCTGTTGCTCTGTTTCTCTGTTTAATGCCAAAGCACTGCTATTCCATTTATCATCCCAGTTGGAGTTTTTCTCCTACCCTCTCTCTGTATCTCTCCAGGCCAGCGGGCTGAAGCTGCAATGGACTGAGTTATTCAGGGTAGTTCTGCCACCCTGGAATGCCAGACCCATGTGTATTTCTGTTCCCGGAAGCTTGGCATCATGAATCTGCTTCCCGAAGCTGAGTGAGCAAATCTCCAAGAGCCAAGGCTTCCCAATCCCAATTGACAGTTGACCCTCAGCCTTCTCCACTGAAGCAGCCTGTGCTTTTAAAGTCTTTACTCTGCCTGTGCAGCAGCTTCAGTTTCAAGCCTGCACTTCGCCCTGCACTGCAGTTCCAGCTCCAAGTCTTCGTTTCAGTTCCAAGTTTTCACTCTAGTCTCCTCTGCTGCTTCTGGCCTTTCCCTTTGAACTCCGGACTCTTTTCCACTGGCTTTCTCTTCTCTGGTGGTTCTGATTTGCTTCAGAAGGCAGCCTTTTGCCATCCATAACCCAAAGGCTCTCTCCATGTGGTCATCATTCCCTCAGGCTTGCAAACACATTCCTGTTCCATAGAGAATCCTGCACTTACTCTAAGTCTTCTTTCTGACTGCCCTGATCCCTGCAACCTTCCTGGCTTCTCTCTGGGGCAGCCTTTTTTATCAAACCCTTCAGGACACTTTTCCTTTCTCTCACCATCTCTCAGTTTCTCGGGCTGTCTAATTTCCTAGCCACCTTCCAGGACCTCACTGAATCCTTCTCCCTTTCTTCCTAGGGATCCAGTCATTAGGAATCCATTCCACTCCTCTCCATTAGCTTGAGCTCCCTGAGGATTCCTTTACTCTCGGGCTCTGATTGGAACTGCTCCCTGCACCAGTGCTGACCCGGGGATCCGGGAGATGAGAGGGGACTAAGGGCAGGTTTTGTCACCCGTTCCTAATAGATGTTTCCCCTAGTTTGATCCAAAGGGCACCTGAGTATGCAATTCTGTTCTCACTCAGTTCCTTAAGTTGGAGTGAGGATCCTGAGAGACTGAGCTGACAGCACACACCTGGCCTGATCTCAGAGGTGATGCCCTATTAGGGCGTGCGCCTTGAATCACTGGCCCCGAGTGGATCACATTGTGGGGGTTTTCTGCCTCTCCTGTTTTTGGTGTGTTGACCTTCTAGCTTACCGACTTGGGTCCCTGGCCACTCAGGAGGGCTGCCCCCCAGAACTGTGCTGTCCCCTTTTTCCAGGGAGCATGGCAGTAGGTTCTGTCCTGAAGCCGAGGCTCTCTGATTCCAATTGACGGGCTGAGTTTGAACAAGGGCTGGAACGATGCCATGCTAACCTTTCTGTTTTTTGCTGGGGATGCAGTGAGGCAGTCTCTTCTAGGACTTTTGGGCTTCACCTGTTCTTTTGCACTGACTCTACCGTCCAGTTCTGTATTTAATTTTTTTCCCCTTTTTTTTTTGGGTGAGGTCGGCAGTCAGTTTCACCCTGAAGTCGAGGCTCTCTGATTCCGACTGACAGGTTGAAGTGGGCTACGCCTCTGAGGCCTGGCGCTTTGCCACACCTGCCCCTTTTACTTTTTTGCCTGCTCTGTTTTCATTCCTGACCTGCTATTAAGCCCTGCTAGCCAGTAATCTATTATTCTATCATTACCTCTTTTTCACTCCACTTTCCCACTGTCCCGGACCCAAACAGCTGGGTCTCTTTGGGGCGTTTCCGCCACTTCTCGGTTCCTTGCGCTTGAGCTCTGACCAGCCATGTTGTGACATATCATTCATTGTTGTTAGGATAACCCCTCATGAAGACAAGGGTTAAACTCCGATTCGAGGCCTCACAGTTGAGTTTAACATTAAGATATCTTTCTTGTGAAAGAATGTTGTCCTTGCATATCCTATATAAGCTTTTAGGGAATAAATTAAAAACTCTCACTTGCATCAATTAGGTTGAATACACCCTTGTGAAGATAAGTGTTATGTGATTTTTTCTTGTTTAAATCTTTTTTAAAAAAAAGGTGCATTCATGATCACTTCTATATATCTAGTGAAAAACTTAGAGAACAATTATAACTGGAATTTAAAACAAAAAACAGTTCTCTGATCATTGCTCGGAAAGCTATTTCAAAACAGATTTAAAAGGTTCCTTAGCATCAGACATTTTATGGGCAGAGAAGACTATTGGCTACTTCTGTCAGTTGCATTTTTGTTTAAATGTAGGAAAAACTCCTGGACAGAGACTCCAAAAGTAATCTAACCTCCCAATAAAAGTAAGTTGAAATAAAGTCTTAAAAAAATACATGTAACATGCACAGAGAGAAGAACAAACTGCAGAGAAACAAAAAAAAATACATTCAGGACTGTAAAGCTCATGCACCGAGCTTTATTATACCAAATAAGATCAGCAAAGAGATACTTTTCCCTACTTTCTGTAGGTTTGTTGTAGGCTGCTTGACTGTGCATTTCAAGTTCCTTCATTGAAACAAATAAGTAGTACAGAAAGCAAAAGAAAAACAAAACATAAATCTCTTTCAATTTCGAGATGTTTTTGAATTCTAGAAAATTTCAAATATCATGTTTTTATGGTTTTCTAACCTCATAATGTTTTTAGAAAGCTCAATCTAAAAGTACACACAGAATTTTTTTTTTGTGATGATTACCAGTTTGATGAAAACAATCTGTCAATTTCAAGACAACAACCCATTCTCACAAATAAAATCATTGCTCTAATCCACTCAGCCATACAACTAAATACTCGCGTCATTTTGAAAATACTATTAGGAGAAGGTCATGTCATTGACTTTTGGTCCCTGGTCTTATGATTGTGCTGAGTTCAGCACTGCAGTAGCTGAAGATAAAATACTGACAAAATTTAACTGGATGGAAATGATCCAAAGACTACCAATTACTCCTGCCAGAATTCTGTACTTTTCAGTCTGTCTATAGCCCAGAGTAGATGTGGTATTTGATGTCTTCCTTACAGTAGGACTAGAATCAATATTAAGCAATCTCAAACACTTTTTAATTATCATGGCTTATAACTAAACACAAAAAAACACAGTAAAAAATCTCCATTTTATTCCAGACACGCAATTTCATTATTAATATGAGTGTTCTACACTTTATACCACTTAATTTACTGAATGTTGAATGAACAAACAATCAACAGGCAGACTTAACTACAATTTTGCATTAAAGAGGTATTTTTTAATTAAAAAGGATGCCAAAAAACAAATCTCTTCCACAGGTGTTTAATGAGTGGAAATATCTATGTCAAGAGTGAAGCCCCTTCTTTCTCGAGAAGCACAATCAAAGATATTTTTCAGTGACCCTCAAATCATCCATTTTTAAACACTTGAAGCGAAAATGGCTGTTGAAGTAGATAATTTGTTAAATTAAGTAGTTTAGAGAATCTGAGAACATCAACACCCTGGAGTTCTCAAATGCCACAGTAGGCTTAATGTAACCAATTAACTAATTAAAATGAACAAAACTCACTTTTAAAGTATTTACAAATTGATACATTAAGGCTGAACTATAACACCTGCTGGATTGATGTGCTACAGCATAGAGGCAAAGACGGTGCTTCCCAATCCAGTACCTAGAGTACCCTGTGCCTTTTGGTTTTCTTTTTTATTACAAATAAACTTTGACTGTCAATCAAATTGGTCAAAAATCAAAACTTTGAAAACCATCTTTCTATGTGCTAAATTCTATTGTCTTTTTGCATTTTAACCCGAAATAAACTGTAGGTTTAGCAAACCCTGAGTGTTATTTATAATCCTGACCTGAAGAAGATACCAAACATTTTTTATTTGACATTCCATGAGCAGCAGGTAACACAAAAAAGAAATACTGGAAAATGAAAGCAGATTCATAGTACTTTGAAAAGGTCATCAAACTGTCACTTTAAGCATTCTGGGCTACTCTGGAATCATTTGGGTAACTTTTTGAACACAACTTTTCAAAGCAAAGTTTTAGATATATGCTGTGGAAGTGCCTGAGCTAGGGTTAGGGTTCGGGTTTCAACAACTCCCAGACATTTTGTGATGCATCCGCTGTGCCCTAGAACGCATGGGAAATGTAGAAAAAGTGTTTTTTGTTATTTCTTTGAAAAATTAATTTGGCCCAATTTTGCCGTTTTTTCCTAAGATGCGTGCCTGTCAATCAAAACTGGACAAAAATCAAAAATTTGAAAACTCTCTTTGTACGTGCTAAATTCTCGTTTTTTGCATTTAACCCGAGAAAAACTGTAGGTTTAGCTAAACCTGAGTGTTATTTATAATCCTACCTGCAGACAATACCAAACATGTTGATTTTTATTTGCCATTCCAGGAGCAAAAGGTAACGCAAAAAAGAAATACTGGAAAATGAAAGCAGATTCACAGCAGTTACTTTGAAAAGGTCATCAAACTGCCACTTGAAGCATTTTGGACTACATTGGAGTCACTTGGGTAACTTTTTGAACACAACTTTTCAAAGCAAAGTTTTAGATATATGTTGTTGAAGTGCCTGAGCTAGGGTTAGGGTTAGGGTTTGAACAGCACCTAGAGATTTTGTGATGCATTTCATAATACTTAATACTTTGGCACTCCCACCCCTGGGGTGAGGAATTTACAGCAAGAGCCAAAAGGATTCCCAGAACCACTTATACAGATTTCTTTTAACAATCAGCTAAACGCAAATTGGTTTGGCTGCCATGTTGAGCAGAAACGGAGGACATAAGATGCATAAAATGTGGAACGAATGAGAATCAGGATGCAGGTCTGAGCATGTTTGATAGGTGTTGATATGCAGTGTTTTTGACAGAGAAGACTAATGCTAACAAGACCAAAATGCCAAGTGCTAGAAAAGATGTGCGCAGATTTGGGGCAGCCAGTAAATATTTATTTGTAGGGGAGCAGAAGTGCAACATTAAAATTTGACCTCATGAACTTCTGTTAAATAATGAGAGAATTTAAAACTGTCATTCCTACCTCTGTCTACACATGATTAATCGTTAAACAATTAGCATTATAGTTATAGTTTAGCAGTAATCACAGACCAAGTTGAAAAGGAGTTCTACTCTCTATTTTTTTAATTACACACACAAAGGAGAATATTTATGAAATAAGTTCAGAGTACCAAAAATGATCAAACACTAGTTCAATGAAGCTTTCAATTTGATTATCTAAAGATTTAATAAGCTTGATTGATTTAGAGCAGAGTCGGAATTAAAACAGGAAGGGGTGCACATGGCTTTATACAGTACTACTGCACATGTGTTTCACTAAATGTTCATATCAAAGACCAATAAAAAATTTACAATAATTATTTTTCAACAATTCTTATTTGCAGTACTCCTGAACTCAGTACATTTTGACTATGGTGGCAGCTATCTTATAAAAATATTGCTACAGCTGCTCAATTTCAACATACTGTATGAAAGCTTGCAAACGAGAAGAGTCCATGCTGTCCATCTCACTTAGTTGTTCTATTGACTTTAATATCTCATTCAGTTATTTCTTGGAGGAAGCTAGGATATCATCTTTAACAACATGGCCAATAGCCTATTCCACACTCCCACACCCCACTGTGTAAAGAATTGCCTCCTATTCTACAGTATGTGTTAAATATATTTCAGCTTAGTTTTGTGTTCTCTTGTTTATGCAATGCTGAAGAGGTTGATTGGGTTTTTGATTATTTTGAATATTTTATCTAGTGCATTGCATTACATTTCTTCCCATTACTTGAATTCTACAGGGTGGCCTTTATATTGCATCAGCTCATTGTCTGAATAGAGACACAGTCTTACTCCCTTAATAAAAAACTTCCAAAACCATCCTTCCATTTTTATTTTATTAATACAAAATGGGTAGCACAGAGCTTGACTATCAGTCCTTACAAACTTTTAAATTATTTGGTTATGTGTTTCTTTTGGCATACTGTAAGACCTTAATTTTTTTTTCTGAAACACTGTTGGAACTAATGTGTGATATATAATAACCATGTTAATAATTACACTAACCACATTACTTTAATTGCTGTTCTACGTCAAAAGTAATTCTTAAGTTATTAATAGCAATTATTTGGGAAGAAGTGACAAATGCAAAGAAAATAAATGGCTTGTTCAGAACAACAAGAGGGATTTCAGACAGACACAATGAGAACTGATGAAACTGTGACTGAAACAAAATAATACAAATATCACTTGCACTTACAATCAAAAGCCAAGTTTGCATTAATACAGTTATGAAATAAAATGTTCCTTTGTTATTTTCTTTTGTTCCATGATCTTATTAAGCCATTATTTTCTGCCATCTCCCTGTGCTGCATACCTCTAATAATGAGCTCATGTTTTTCATTGCCCCAGAAAAGCTGTTCTTCTCCTTGAATGAACCTTTTTCAAGTAATTATAATCAACAGAAATAAAATTCTTTATCTTCATTGGAACAAAATAAGCAGCCCTTCAGTCCATGGGGACCTGCAGCAGTGTAATGAAAACGTTAATTGTCCTTCTTCTGCTGAGTCCTTCCAGCATCATACAGCTGAGGTAGGCAGGAAGGTTGCATTGCTTAGAATGTCACTGTAACTTTACTGACTACACAAAATAGCATAGTGCAGAATGGAAAATCTGTTCTGAAAGTTTGCCATAATTTTGAATGGTTTATGTGGCTTTTCACCAGGTTCATGAAGTGAATACCATGAAAGCACATTGTTTTGCCATGAGTACACACAGTTTGTATCATGCTTCATACCTCTTTCTATACTGTGTTCTATTGTAAATACACTAAGGCTACTGTAATTTATAGTACTTGACCAAATCCAAGTTACATATTCAGTTTACAACAGCTGGAGATCAAATCCACCCTTACCCTCATTTCTATGGATTAGGAATTGGGACAGGCAAACTGAAAGGGAATATCCACCTCACTGGGAGAGGAGAAACCCTGTGGCTCTTAATCACTTGATAATTCTTTTTCTAGCTGACTGTTATAAGGTGACCACAACAATGTTGTAATCCTGCCTAAGGTCAGCAGAGGGCCTCAAAGGCCTATCTGAAAGAATGACTCGGAAATTCTCCAGGATTCCCCACGCAAGGAATGAAGAAAACATATGACTGAAAGACAGGTGTCCTAGATATAGTACATCAGTATAATATTGTAACTCTGAATACAGAGAGATAGTATGGATTCAGACTCAGACGTAAGGAGTCTTTCTTTTTTAATAAGAGAACTCATGAAGGCTTAACAGCATTGTGAAAATTAAATTGTTTCACCTCAAAGGATTATATGGATCATACATCTGATGCAGTTCCAGAACAGACAAGTATATGACCTTCAGACTACCTGTGTGAAAAAAGATCTGATCTATAAGCCACAAACAGCAGCTTGAGTCCGGCTCACCTGCTAACGAGGAAGATTAACCTTCTCACAAGACTTTGCTGGCAGAAGACAAATTCTGGTCCCTTGGAGTTTCCTTTGTTTGTGGACATTACTTTGTATCAACTACAATAGGTCTCTAAAAGAGCAAGAGAGAATGTTCAACACATTTGCAACTGGAAAAAAAAAGAAAGAGAAACGTTCAGATTATTGAAATTGAGGTTCTGAAGCCTTTTTCTGTACCTCATTCCCCTCCAGAGCTTTACATACTGTAAGACAAAAAAAAAGGTTTAATGGACCCAGCATACCTATGGATTGATTGCTTTTAGCAAGTACCTACCCTGCTTTAACTTGACATTTAGCCATCCATCTCCTCTGCTACTCTAATTTTCCATTCCACCTTCTCCCCAGGTTAGATAAGACTCAAACTTGCATTAATTCGACTTTATGTAAAAACCTCCATCGGTCCCATGATAGAATTCTCATGTTATGTTACATATGTAAAGAACAAATAGTGAGGTAAATTCAGTGTATGCAAAATGCGGTCATCACCAGGGCTCCTTTTTAAATGTTTTTTTCATCTATAGTTATTTAATTTCTCTCCCTATATATAATTGGGAAAACATAAGAAAGGATTGCTGCAATATAATGAATGGTAATTCTCTACGTGTATCCCATAACATCTGAAAAGGATTGCTTCCAATTTATGCCAAGTCCGGATTATGTAAACACTTGCAGAACCCTGGGGAGTGGGTGTATGTCATTTTCTGAAAAACTAGAAATACTACAGTAGGTCTGCTTCACATGCTCATTTTCTACATTGATTGCAAGCATGAATACCTGAGCTGTTGCAATTGATTACTTCTTATGTGTTCTTCACAGACACAGTTTTGTCTTTATAAAAAAAAGCTCCACACTTTTGCTATGGATCTGTTGCTCTGATGAGGTCCTCCTTAGATCCAGAAAAGATTTAGCGGCTTGAGATGACCACCTTTCTGCCATGTTCACTTTGTCAGCCAAGTCTTCGCAGCAGTCAGTTGCCTCTCTCCTAACCAGCTTTGCTGCTGGCTCAGTCTCAAGCCTTCTTAAGCCTTATAGAAATTGTCTGGCCCACAAACCTCAGCTCTGAATTTTATCCTATGTGCCATAGCCCCTGTATCACTTCCTCTACTTACTCCATTACAGCTTTTTCAGCTATGGAAATGGTAGTGTGGTTATAGTAGCAAAAATAAAATACACAGAACTAGCTAAACTCCGGTGTATAGTAAACATTCTGACTATTTACAAATGAAAGAAAAAAGAGTTCTTTTTCTTATTCCCTGGATTCCAACATAATGCAGTTGGATCCCTTATTTACTACTCTCCCCTTATTTTCACTGTTACAACTCTCCATTTTTTTCTTTTTGCTCATTGTTCTATGAATATCACAAGCAACAGCTTGATTACTTCAACCAATGTTCCTGCTGGGTGATGTTGAGCATTGAAACCTACTTTTGTATTTTACTAAATCTTCCTTGCTACTCCCTCCAGTATTGACATACTCCTTCCACCTCCATCCCTTTTCTTTCTTCCTCCTCCACTTCCTCTGTGTTCAGTTTTGCATGTGACAAAACTTAACATTCAACTCTCCCTAGCTCCCCCTTCTCTTCAGCTGCTCAAAGAAATTAAAACCAGAGTAC
Organism: Lepisosteus platostomus; assembly: GCF_059453375.1. NCBI lineage: Eukaryota > Metazoa > Chordata > Actinopteri > Semionotiformes > Lepisosteidae > Lepisosteus > Lepisosteus platostomus. The sequence goes on from NC_142621.1 coordinate 35,203,726, forward strand.
TGTTACTGGCTCATCAAGCTATGGGCTTCAAGCTTCCCTTTACCTAATTACCTAACAGAGACTGGATAAAAGTTCACCTGAAAATGTCTCTGAGAAAACATTTTACTTTTTACTTCCAGGAAATAAATGAGTTCCACTTCCACTGATTTAAATGAGTATACAGAGGTGATCACATCCTACATCAACTAATGTGTGGATGGATGTGTTTCTACCAGGAATATTAAAATAGTGAACCATGGGACTTTGTATCACAGCTCTTTAAACATGAAGTGTTAAGGGCCCTTAAGAGGGTGAAAACCTGTAAAGTAGCCAACCCCGATGGTGTCTCCCCTCGTGTCCTTGAAACCTGTGTAGGTCAGCTATTTGCTGTACTGTATATACAGACATTTTAGCCTCTCTCTGTCCCTGTCAGCTGTGCTAGAGAAAACCACAGCCACAGAACAGCTTCTACCCTATTGCAGTGTGCATACTTCACAACTAACTACAATGCCTCAATGCACTATGCACTATACAGTTTTTGCATGGTCTACCATATTTTTTCTTACTATTACACATTTATTTTTCTGCTGTTATTATTTATTATGTTTGTAATGTACTATCTACATTGTGTGCTGTTGTCTGTTGTACTGTGTAGTCCGCTGTACTGTGTATGTCCCGAGAGATCAGGGCAAATAAGAATTCCAATGTACATGTACTAATGGCAACTCTTCAACTGTCTCAGCAAGAGCCCTCTCTGCTTCTAATGCCTACATTTACTACCTCCTAGTGGGTCCAAGCACACACATCATTGCATCATGTCAGGCCCAGCCCTTGCTGTCTCCATTTCCTATACTGCGGTCCCTAATCCTTCAGGTGTCCTGGGCAACCTAAACAACATACAACAATGTTTCGTGCCCTAACCTGCTGGTGACACATACCCCAGGCTCTCAAACCCCATCTTCTGTCAAAATCAGGCATCCTAACCATTGTGCCATTAGCCCTAGGAACACCTCGTGTTTACATTTCTCTACTATCCCCCTGGTGAGGTGTCATCCTCAAACTTCCTCCCACTCCCTCTTTACTTTACCACCTGCCCAGTGCTTTAGATATCTACCTTTATTCAGTGCACCTTAGCTTGTTGTGGTTGCACACCTCATATTTTGTCTTCAGCTATTTCTTACTCTAAGATCTTTATTTCTTCTGGCTTCAACAATTATTACATCAACAGATTATTATTACATCTAATTATAATGTCCACATCCTCAATAATTGAAACTCCTACAGTAATTCTACCTTTAATTTGCTCTCTGCCATAATGTGTAGTGCACAGACTTCCCAACATGTATGCCTGAACCAGATACCTTCATCCTTAATCTTGCCCTGTACTTTTGCAGCTCTACTTTTACAAATACAGCTCGGGTCACAACCTACCTTCAGCAGTGGAATCATTACCTCTAATGTAAAGCATTAAACACTGACTTCTGTTGCTGTCAGTGCACTGGCTCTGCCACAACTGGATTATTTATAACTCCTACTCTCACACCTCCTTTTCAAAAGCTCTCTGATTTCTCTTCCTCATTACCCTTAGTCTTTTTCATTCATTGCCACCAACTACTTCTGTCTCTTTAACCCTCACCCCTCTTTCACGTTCTAAGATGTCCAGGGTCAATTCATATTTGCAGGATGTATCCAAGTTGAATTAAAATTAACTCATGCAGAAACCAAATTTTCATTTCCACGACATACAGTATGTGAGTATTCTGGGGACTTGCACTTTCATTTTACATACTTCAGCTCTCAACTACTTTGTCAGTCAGCTCCACCCAAATGGCTATTTCTGCATTATGCAAAAATTGACCTCACCATATATTATTTCTAAGTGACAAGGCAAGTGCCTAGGTTGCAAAGTCAAAGTCACTAATACTTTTAAACTTGTGCCTGTTGACCATAATCTCTGGCACCTCTTCAAGATGCACTGACTAAACTAATAGTATTTCTGATTTCCTCTATAGTTTTTTGTGTCCTATGGAGATACCATCAATCTATGCAGATTGTCTCTCATTTCCCTTTTTGATTCCTGTGCTGTGCTTATGCATTACCTTTGATGCCAGAAAACAGTTTTTTGGGGTAAGACACAAGTCTTAAAGTAAACCAAAACTTTTTTCTCTTCAACTTCTCTCTCATACAAATAAAAGAAAACACACAAACTTCCACAACATGACAATTTTCTCTTTTTTTGCGAACTAAACAGTTCTATACACATTATAGACTAGACTAGAAATTTGTAGAATATGGATAGTACAGCAACAGGGATGGTTATTGTAGTGGCTATATTTTGAAATCAGCACCCTAAGCTGCATTTCAGCTCACATTCCTGGTTGCATAAAAAATAGTCAATTTGCTCTCATTGACAAAGTACAGTAAACACTTGGTTTAACAGACTTTGCTTTAATGGACTTCAGATTTAATGGAAAAATCTGCTACATTTCGTCTGTAAAACCTGAATTACCGGATTTCCCCTGAAATAATTAATTGCTTATTATATGTGTTGCTTGCTGTATATGACTGTATATGGCATAAAGAGCTTGTATATTTATGATAAAAAAGGTATAGGAACAATTTTCATTGACTGTGTTACATTTTTAAAGAAGTCAACTTTTCCAGAAAGCTCATATATGGTATGCATAATTTTCCCATGTAATATAATAGTCTGTTTTGGGGCTGAAAAAAATGTAATTCATAATTTAATGGAAACTGCAATAATGGACACTCCTACCCCCTTTTTGACATATTTTAGTACTTAATCCTGTATTGGTGATTTTATTTTATTTATGAAATAGAAATTGTAACAGACGTTCAGGAAGGATGAGTGCAGTCAAGGGCATCTTCACCTCTTCAACTCTAACTTGCAATTCTTTGTTACTGTCACTTCTTGAAAATGACATGAAATTTCCTGAAAGCTACTATATAAGTACCGTTCACATTCATCTTTCTGTATCCTTCCTCCATTCTGACTCCAATTTTGCAGCACTTCCTAGGGTAACATTTCTCTTTGTAAGTGGGTCCTAACTTCTTTGTCTTACAGCCAGGTGGTTGGCTCTTACCCACCAGCAGATTAAGTCAGATCCTGTGCCTAACTAAAATAAACATTTGTAAATATATTTTTTCATTCGGTGATGCTATTCCTCATAGAAAAAAATGTCTCACTTATCAAACTAGCTTCTTCATACTGTAGTTTATTTGAAATTGAGCTGTTTTCAGATCACGTTTAAAAATATGCCATTACTCTTAGAGCTCTGGGATCTTAATTTAGCTGACCATCATACCTGAGGAATGTTTCTACTTGTTTACTTTACCATCCAATATGGGGAATTTGGTTTGAAGGCAGGTGAAAGAAGTCACATAATAAACAATGCATATAACAAAAATGTATTTACAAATAATAAAACACATACATGCTTAAGATTAAAACAGATGCTAAATTATTCTCACCATCCATAAATAAATAAATAAGGTAGTTGGGCTGTCAGTGAGTGAAATAGATACTGTAGCTGTATTTTACTGAGGTAAAATAGCAAGGACGTAAAATATCTATAAGAATGTCAACGCATGTTAGTAATAATGAGCACACATTTGTTAGGTGAAAACTGAACCTCACAGTAATTTAGAGAAAGAAATAGTCTGTGTGAATATTAGTAATAGGGAGAAAATACGGGTGAGATTTATGAATGGTTTTCTCTTTTTTTTCTCTTTTTAATTTGTAGAAATGAGAAAAAAAGAGGCATTCACACTTTCAGACATCTGCAGCTTATTAACCATGCAGATAGAAAAGGGGGATAGAAACAGTGAGAAAAATCTGAGAATCTGAGGGATAGAGTAAAAGCACGTAGCCAGCAATCTGGCTAGTCTTTAGGGAAACCTACTCACCTCTCCACTATAATAACAGTACGGTTTAATGTTGAAGAATCCTGTGGGTTGTCTATTGAGCTCTAAGTAGAGTGTGTGGTCAAAGGTAAGAGGAGAATGAGGTTGGCTCCCTTCACTCAGGTAGGTTAAAGATCTCATGTCTCTTAAAGTTCTTCTGAGAGAAGGTGCCCTAGTGCCATCAGGTTTGAGGCTAGAAGTCTTAGGCATGAAAGTGAAAGGATGTTGCCATGTCAGGTTTGCCAGAAAATAAAGATGGTAGAGTGGGCCTGGCTAAATGAGATCAACCTAGGTCAACCTAGGATTTATATTGCTACTGAGAACAGAACAGGGCTCTTTCTTTTTATCTTGCTCCACAAGGGGTCAGCTAATAACATCAGCTGTTTATAAATCCTGGAGAAAATGTATCCACCGTGAAAGGGGCAAGATAATTTGGGTTGATTATAAGTTAAAGATCAATTGGGTATAAATCCTGTAGATGGTTTAATTAGATTCCGTGGAAGGGGAGAAGAGGTTCTCCATCGGCGGGTCAAAGGTCAAAGGTCAAAGGTTACAAACAGTATGAAGGACAGACGGACTAGAGAAGAGATTCAGGACTAGAATCAGCTGGGTGTCTCAGAAGAGGGGGAGGAGCAAAGGGAACCTCTCCCAAAGCCCAGGTTGGATAAGACCTGAGATTAGCAACCCTATAGCAAAGGAGAAACAGCATCAAGTTAGTAAATTAGTTCTAGCACCGACAGTTAGGTACTTAGTTGTTGTTACAGTATTCAACAAAATAATCCACAACAGGCCCATGATCTGTGTCTGCATCTTTGAGGAGACTGACAATAGCAGAGTTGTTAGCAAGTTTGGTGATGTGTCTGTCCCCAAAAGGGCTTCTACAGCTGTTTGTATAAAGAATGTACAGGATGGGGGATAGCACACAGCCCTGAGGATACGCAGCGGAAGGTCAAAACTGCTTTGACATTAAACCATTATTGTACCCCCACTCTTTGTAATCTGTTGGTCAAAAAGTCTAAAACCTTAATGTTAACTGCATTTGCCTTTACGTGAATGTACACAAAGGTTACAAATATTTGCAGGAATTCTCCAGGTTGAGAAAAAGGTCTGATAATGACAGCAACTCACTATCAGGTAAACAAAGTCTCTTCTGCACCATGGTGTTGTGGCACCATCCTTTACTGATATAAAAACACCTCCTACCTGTGTTCTTCCTGTTACTGTGCTATGTTGGTCCAGCCAGAGTTCAAGTCTGAGTCTGTGAGCCAAATCTCTACAAAGGCCAGGACATCAGCATCTCTTTACTCATGGAGAGAGTTGACTTTTGCTGAAAATTATTTAGGCAGAGGAATCAAATGAAGTTGTTTTTTTATTCCTCAAATGGACACACCCTTTCCCTCACTACTGGCCAGATGTTTTAGATTGCCTGTCCTTGAGTTTTTCCTAGTTGTTTTTATCATGATGTTTGCCGCATTAGCATTCTGCAGAAATAGGTCCATATATTTCATTCAGTAGAAGTGGTTGGTACCGTTGAAGCAGATATTCCCATGAGTACTGAATTTTGCTTGTTTGTAAAGGACGTGTTTCTGGCAAACCCCGTCTATAAATTAAAAGAGTCAATAAAGTGGTAACAGTTCTTCATTCTGTTCTCCATTAATCTCATTAAACAGTTGACTTAACTTGAAAAAGGCTCACAAAAGATTTCACAAAACAAAATACCATCAAACACAAGACTCAAACAACATGACACCAGTTGTTACAAGAGCAGCACTCACACATACAGTTTATCTATTACAGCACATATAGCTTGATATTTTGGGATCTGAATATAAAGTTGATTTTTTTCACATCATTCTAATTATATACAGTAGTAACACAGTGTTATTTGCTTCTTGCAGTGATGCAAAAAAGGTAAGCAATTTTAACATCAAGCTTTGAGTTCAGCTTATCTATGTGAGGATCTTCATATTAAACTTGTTTCCAAACAGAGACTGAACTGCATTAGGCAAGGAGAAACAAACACACTGACTCTATTCTGCTACTTTGATCAAGATGCCTGTTGTCTGTCTCCATAAAATATGTGTTTGTGCTAGCAACATTAACTTAGGGCTTTGGTGGCAGAATATTTCAATTCAAACATAACGTGCATGAAGAGTGCTGACTGTCTTGTTTTCTTTCGTACACTTTGTGTAAGAACAAAGCATCCAGGATGATGATGTGTTGCTCAAGAAAAAAAAAACTTTTTTCTGTTACTCTAACTCTAAACACACTAACCCATGCATTCCCTGTTCTGTGATACCTAGCTAACATGCCTCCTGACCCTGCCTTCACCAATCATTGTATAGCATAATTTGGTCTGTATACTCAATCAACATTGGTTGGTTATATTCACTAAATTATCAGAAGTGAATATTACAATAACAAGCATATAACACAGGCAGATAGTACAGCTGATTTAACTGGCAAACGAAAACCTACAGAATGCAATTAGGTAATGTGAGCACTGAAGAGACTGATTTCAGGAATTAGGAAAGGGACTGTTGTTTTATAGCGGAGGAAAGATTTATTTTCTTTTTGTGGTATTCACCACAGACTCTTGCTGTTTTTTGCACTAGGGAAATAGGGAAAAAAGACTCACATTTGTTTCACAGCCATTTAGGGAGTAATTTAGTTCTGCACAGAAATTCTTTTCTCTTCATTCCTCTATGGCATTAGTGCCTCATTTGTAGGATTGAGTTTTGTTTTCCTGGTTCTGCAGGAGAAAGGGCCCTGGCACTAACAGCCCTTTCAGTATATTAGAAATAATATTAGTTATTAAATATTACATTTAAAAAGTGCATTTGTAAATAACAGAAAAAAAACGCATAAGCTACCCTAAAAGTCTGTAAAGTCTTAGCAGACTCAATCACTGTGGTTACACTTTTTTATGTTGTCCTTCTTCAAAGAGGGATATCTGTGTGTCATTGGAATTCCCACAGAAGTCATTTATTTTCTGTTTTTCTCACACAGAGATACTTTAACATTTAATAGGATTTAGTAGGCTCTTGTGGCTTTAATCAGTACTACGGTTGTCATTAGATGCCGCATTGCGAATATATAGACACAGCAATCATTCTGTTTGGAATATTTGAATAAAGTATGAAGCACAAGCACTCTCGAAAAAACTCAGGCCCTGATGTTAGCTGGATGTTAGCCCAAAAACTCTGCACAATGTTATATAGCAGAAAAGAGCTTTTACACTAGACATTTTCAGCATATGTTGATTATTTTCTGATGTTGTATGTGATGTTTGTATTGAAGTGCTAAGCCAGTTCTCTCTTCTATGACATTCCAGACTTTTTCCAGCACACTGCGTACTTGCAGTAATTATATACAGTAGAGGCAGTCAGCTTCATGCTTGTAGTAGCAGAATACAGTAAAACACAGTATTTTCCTGTTTGTGAAGTATTTTTAAAGTATGTCTCCTCATTATTATGAGAGCTATTAGTGTTTATTCTGGAGGCATGCAATGGATTCTGGTTACAAGCTCACATCTTTTATGTGATGTTTGTATTGAAATGCTATTCTAGCACACTCCTTAGACCACTTTGGAGACTGACTCCAATGCATGTGAAATAGCATTGAAATGTTTTTATATAGCTCTGTCTGCCTTCCTCAGCATTTATTGTACTGAGGCACTCTGCTCAATGTAATGTAACTGCAATGTAATGAGATATCACTGCTTATAGCAAATAACCTATGAACAAATATATGTTTTTGTGAGCTGAAATATTTTTTGGGATGGATTAGACTTTGAGTGGCCAGATCTGACCAACCCAAGTGAAGAATACCAGTTACAGTATATGGAATGTTGAGGTACACCATGTAAAAGAAGAACAAATATGTTTCATTGAAAATTAAAAGGTGTGCATGGCCACTGACATTTTTTCAATGTTCAATCGAAATAACTCATACATACAGTATTGTTTTTTGTCACAGTAAGAAGGTAACTGGAGTGTCAGTTAAGGGGTTAGGCCACCAGACAGTGGTAGTGAGACACTCCAGAGACATGCAGAATTGCCTTAATAAACGGAATACGGACAAGGTTATGAGGGAGCAGGAAACTCACAAGAGTAGCAACCTTGGTCGTATCCATGTCAGCCTGTTGGTAAAGAGAAGAGGGAAAAAGAGCAACACTGACCAAACTGAATTGACCAGGAGACGGTCTTCCACTACAACTCAACTCTAAAGTTATAAGGATATGTATGTGAGCAGTTGCTAACTGCTTAATGTCAAAACTTGGTTACAGCACAACTTTAATCTGGGTGCTGCCTTTAAAACAGATTATACAAGGGTTAATGTGGTAGATCTCCCCCAGGCTCGGTTAGAATCAAGAAAGGGCTGTTACAGTTGCATAGAAAATGATAGTGGGACACTGTGGCACAGTAGATAAAACCATGCTGGGCTCTGGTTCAATTCCTAGGGTGCTACTGTAACTGTGTGAAGTGTATATGTTCTCCCTGTGTTTGTATGTTTTTTTTTCTAGGTGCTCAATTTCCTGCCACAGTCCAAACACATACAGTACTTGTAGGTTAATTGGTTTCTGGGAAACTTGGCTTGGTGTGAACGTGTGCCTGTTCATATCTGTGTGTCTCCTGTCATAGACTGGCGTCCTGTCCAGGCTATATCCTGCTTTACACCTGTTACTTATCTAGACTCTGTTAGATTAAAATATCTTACTAATCATTAAGAAGACTTAAACATATCCAGTTTTAATATTAATTCTTGTACTTCTTGCTGATTTGTGCAGCTTCCAGAAGTGCCTACTCCTTATGTACTGTATGTCCAAATCTGGAAACATGATAGAGAACAATTTTGTTCCACAATCTGATGAGTTATAGGAATAGCCATGTTGCGCCATGTAGTAACACCACCATAGCCCTAGGTCTGTCTGGCATCCTACATCTGACTCGGTCAGAAGGCATCCTACAACATTTTATATCTGCCTTTTTTTCCGCCTCTGTTCCTGGTGACCAGCATAACCTTTTCTTCCTGCCTCTTTAACAGAGACTGTCATTTGACCTCTGTTCCAGGCACTTAGGACTATGTTCTTGATACAGTTATTCCTCTAGCTGTGCCTTCCATGTCTCAATGTTCACTCTATCTCTCATCCTTCTTTTCTCTTCTCTAGCTATGACATCCAATCATCAATCTCACCTTGCTTCTTAATCACTCTATTAATTCTTTTCAAACTAGAACCATTGATTGCAATCCTGTCAGTCTTAAATCTATCAATCTTCTTCCATTGTTATGATTTCGGAATTTGATCTCACTTTCGGCATTTACAGAAATATTATATAATCTGTGCTCATTCTGTTTCATATTTGATCCATTAATTTAGATGGCACTTATTGTTCTGAATACTATAAACAGTTTTCCACTAAAGCTGCACCTTGTCTACTTCCGTATAACCATTGTTGCTATCGGGAAGCCTTCGGATTTTGATCCCTATTGTTGCCTTTTTGCTGGAATTACAGTAAATCCTTCACTTTTTGCATTTGCACTGATCAACCACATTCCTTAAACCTGTTTTGCAGCTGACCCTAGGTCTGATCTTAAACATTTCTTCTCATATTGACATATTTAAACTACAAGTCTTTTTTAAACCTTGCTGTTCCAGAGACCTCTGTGATTGTCCCATCTTAATTATGTATTGAAGTCAGTGCCTGCTTTGTCTGGCCCATTGTCCTAACCTTCCTAATCTTCCCCTAAACGAATAAATTGTTTCATCTCTTTACCCTGATTAACATTTCTGAACTTGCTGTTGACCTACAACCTACAACCTCATCCTGATTCTAGTTTCACCCATTACTTACTGTACAGGACAGTCTTTCACTGGACTTTTCTGCAATTTTGTCTACACCTGTAAAAAAATATTTTTCTACCCCCCTTCCCTGAATTGGTAGACAACCTTCTTTTCAGGAAAAAGAAAAGAAACAACGTTTTGGATGTGTAGCCTACTTCAGGTGTGACAGACTGTAGAGAGGGTTTGTCACAACATTCCTGTGACAGCCAACAGGCTGTTTGGTCCAGACACTCACAGATTTTTGAAATACTTAATATCACTTAAATGATAAGCCTTGTCCCTTCACACCTGAAGAAGGCTCCACAGCTGAAACACTATGTTTCTTATAATATATTTTAACGTGGAATAAACCTTTACTTGTTACTTTGCAGCCTACGCATGCTGATGCAACTACCCGCTTGAACTTCTGTTGCCATATCTCCACATTTCCTGCAAGTATTAATGAGTTGAACTCTGCCTCTGTTCTACAAGCTGTCTCGTAGATGCACACTAGATGTTTTTTCAACAAGATGGTTCAAGCTGAATTTGTTCAGAAGTCCTGATTTTGTAGTTCACAAATACCTCTCATCAACACAAATTGACAAATTGACATACCTGGTTGCTGGGACTACTGGAGAAAATGAAAGCAACTGAGGAGCTGATGGGAACTGAAGAGAGCAGTCAGGGAAGTCACAGCCACTGTGAAGGAGTCATTCATATTGCCTTGCTCTACCCAGACAGTGTAAGAGAAGGATCTATTTTCTGGGCTCTGGTACATTGTCCAAAACCAGTACTAAGAGGTACAGTGCCTTGCAAATGTACAGTATTCAGACCACTGCATTGTTCTCATATTTTGTTATTTTAAAGCTTAAAGTCATGATACATTGAAGTAGCAATTAATATTTCAAGTAGATACCTGCGTCAGCATGCATACGTTGCAAAGGAACAAGTAAAGGTTTATTCCATCCTGAAAAGAGAAGAAATGAAACACAACGTTTCGGCTGTGAAGCCTTCGTTGGGTTCTTCGGAGCTTCTTCCATGTGAAGAAGGTTCCACAGCCAAAACGTGTTATTTTTCTTCTCTTTTCAGCATGGAATAAACCTTTACTTGTTCATTTGCAATTAATATTTGTTACATACACGTCCTACTCCAACCATTCAATTTAAGAAAAGTAAGCAAAAAGTAAAAGGGAAAGGTCATGATAACATGAGTATTCAAACTCTTGCCACTTGCTTAGGCAAACCTTAATTAAGGTGCATAAAATTACCTTAACAGATCACAGAATTAGTTCTCTTGATTTCATAATAAAAACATGTGTCTCTGAGGTTCCTTAGTCAGGTAGTGAATTTCAAGAAAAGACTCAACCATGAAGACCAAGGAGGAAGTTTTTCAAACTTAGTTTGTAAAAACAAAGCAAGTCAGGAATAAAGTAATTAAAAAGCACAGTTCAGGAGAAGGGTACAAAAATATGAAAGTCTTTGAATATCTCAAAGACGTTGACAATCTGCTCAATCACTCATAAATAGAAGGTACATCGCATCAGCCAGATACTGCCTACATCAGACTCTCCAAAGTGCCTGCCTGGGCAAGAAGGAAACTGGAAATATCTAAGACCACTTCGAGGCCAATGACAACTTTGAAAGAGCTACAGAGTTCAATGGGTGTGGAGAGAGCAAATGTCCAAGAGTCAACAGTATCTCAGTGACTTTAAGAAACGTTCTCTACAAAACTCTGCCACTCTGTGCGTCAGAGTGGAAAGCCTATCTCAAATATCATATGTAGTTCACAACTATTATAAGTTGGTGCACATATGCTGGGTTCATATTTGGGAGCTGGCCAAAAGTGCATGCTGGCAGAGTACTCCAATCCAAACATCACTTACAAAAGTAAAGCCATAGCCATCATAAGTTTGAAGCAGCTGGTATAAACACAAATGTCTCTCTGCTTTCTTCAGCAGAGCTGGTTCTTCGACCATGCATTGTATTACATTCTACTATTAGAAGCAGAATGCTGTCTATCTGCCCATACGTACTATAGAATTCTTGTATTTTTAATGTCGCGAGCTGGACTAGCTAGCTAAATATGTGCTGAAAGAAGTTCACTAGTTTCGCTAGTGCTCCAGTGCTGACATCACATAGACAATGTTTATTCATAACACTTATAAATTGTAATCATCTATTGTAACACCTGATATCTCACTCTACTATGTGACATCAAGCAGAGTCCTGGAACATAAAAATACTGTGGCTGTCAAAGAGATCAGGTGTGTTACACTCTATTGCTAGCACTAATGCTACTGCTACTGTGAGTGGAATGCAGCTGTCTAAATACTGGTAGTACACATGAGTATGTACTGAACCTGCTTCAGAAGTAGGGTAGTCCATTTACCTGTTTAAAAGTTTTCTTTTCTTATGTCCCCATTTTATATAAGAGCTTGGAATTAATGCTTGTTGTCTGGCACTTTCTCACAAACATGTAGAGCGTGATATTAGTTCAGACTGCTAGATTGTTTTGCAATTTGTATCTTGCATGTGTGTATACAGTAGATTGGTATGTTCTGCCAATGTTTCACTATGACTAGAAAATCATGTGTACAAACAGTAACAATATTATATATAGACTGATCACTTTAATCCAATTTACGTTGTTATTGTCTTAAATTAGTTCAAGTAGGTAGCTGCGTAGGCTGCAAAGGAACAAGTAGAGGTTTATTCCATGCTGAAAAGAGAAGAAAAGAAACACAACGTTTAGGCTGTGGAGCCTTCTTTGGGTGTGAGAATGGGAGAACAAAACCCAGGAGTGGAGAGGAGGCAGGTGCAGAAGAGAAGCAGAGTGGAGACTTACAGTAGGTGGTGTGATGTCGGGAGAGGTGCAGAGAGGTGTGAAGTCAAAACCTGCAAATGAATAGAGAAGATTATAAGGAATGTCATTGAGAGAAGGGGGAAGGTGTAATCCTAGTTTCAGGATAATTTTGGTTTCGGATGTCTTTATGCAATAGGAGTCTCAAAACCCCTCTTTGAGAACGCAGACAGAGAGATCAGTATGTTCATGGCCGTTAGAGGTGAAATGAGAAACTAGGGGCTGGAGAGATCTTTAATCCTCACGCAACCCTACCACCCTTCCTATCCCCAGGATCATTAATGACAGCTTCCCCTTCTTACAGGATAATCTCTTCACTGGTACCCTTTTTTCTGACTGTCCCATTGTCTCGTATCACCGACCACCTTATTTGCGTAACCTTCTTGTTCACAGCTCCCTTGATCGCCCTCAGCAATCATCCACACCAAGCACATCCCCCTGCAACATAACTTGCTGCATCACCTGTAAATATATTTCCAATACCATGTTCATTCAAGGCCCCTCTGGAAAATTCCGGATCACTCAGATGACATCTTGTACCTCCACCAACCTATCTACTCTTGTGGCTCACTGCAACTAGCATACACTTGCACTTGGTTTTGTAGCTACAAATACTTAAAACCTCCCACCCTTCACCTATTAGCACTCTCAAACCCCACCGCTGGCGTATTGCAAGGAAACTGGTATCGTCAAAGTAAACACATTTTTACAGCACATGTACAGTAGGTATCTGCTGCAAACTTTGTGTAGTCAACTTTAGCTTACTGTACATACACTCACAAATACCTTATGTAGACGCACATACAGTAAATACATACATTTAAAAGGAGATAGAAGGGAAGAGTTAAGGGTAAATGAACTGATATAATATAAATTTTCCATGTGGTGATTCATATAACCATCTTAACAAGGTTATTTATTTACCTGAGCTTCAGTAGCCTTATACCTCAAAATACAGCTACTGTAGCTCATTCTTTTAAACTGCAAGTGGGCATTTATGAGTTTGCCCATTTGAACCCATTCTCTCCCTGCCATCATCCACTATTTTAATTCACCATTTTCCTTTTACACAATGGCCTTCCAGAAAAGAGACACAAGGGACACAATTTTGTATATACTGTACAACAGAATTTACAATGTAGGGATAGTATACAGTATACTGTATGAAATGCATTAGTATAATGCATAATATACTGCATGAATGTTCACATGCACATCTATCTATATATTACACATAATATATAGATAGTCTATATAATCTACCCTACGAACAAGTAAAGGTTTATTCCATGCTGAAAAGAGAAGTAAAGAAACACAACATTTCGGCTGTGAAGCCTTCTTAGGTGTGGAGCCTTACTCACCCAGAGAAGGCTCCACAGCCAAAATATTGTGTTTCTCTTCTTCTCTTTTCAGCATGGACTAAACCTTTACTTGTTCTTTTGCAGCCTATGCATGCTAATACAGCTACCTACTGGAACTAATTCTACTCTAGACTGTATGTATTTCCTGTACATTAATGATCTTCAAAGATTTCATGAATACGAAATAACATTGAAGTACCTTTGAAATAGTGTGCTTTTTAAAATATATTGTATTGTCTTTTCATGAAAAAAAAACATTGATTTTTGTTACATGAAAAGTTGATTTTTGTTCACCCAACTTTTAATAACACTTTATACTTGTTTCTGCATTGTTATAAGAAAAAAATGAAGTTGTAATGCATCATCCAAATCTTTTAGGGTGTTAACATTTGAGAGCCCCATTAAATTCTGGAGTTCACTTTCTGTTTCTAAAAAGAACATCACACTTAGCATGATGGAAAATGCCTCATGAATACAATCCAGAATTTCAGTATTAAAAAATTGCTTTGAATTTTCATTTTAAAAACAGAAGAGTAATTGAAACAATTCCACAAACCAGTGTTTGAACAAAGGTAGTAAACTCTTATCAAGAGAAATAAAATGTTATTTTAGATGTCAAATCTTGTTTCTGTTGTCTCAGTTTTCAAAAGTGTTCTTCAATTAGCCAAATCCTTTTACTTTCCTAATTTTGTAAGCTTTGTAAGCAATATAAAATACTGTGGGAAGCATTAATGTTATAAAGTCTTCTCACTGCAGGTATCCCATATATCATATGTGTTAGTGGAATCAGGAATGACAGTAATGCTGCAAATGCACATCAGCAATCGAATGGATAACCTATAGCACTTCAAGGCAGGGAATTCTTGTCAAGGGTTACCATAAGGGATATTGTAATGCCTCACTTTAGTGCACTCAGCCTGCAGTTTTTACAGAAAATGTGGTAGTTTTTCAATTTTACAAGTGGCTGTATTTGGCTTCAGGTGCGGATGAAAGCTCTTTATATAACAGATTTTTTCATCTTTTGGTAATCAATTATCCTCAAATGAAGATGCATTTAGGTTTCCAGTGTGCACATACGGTAGGAGATGGCTCATATAAACCATTGTCACACCAATGGGAGCTCATAATATGTCACGCAGCATGGAGCGTGCACTCGGCATGCAGACCAGTCTTCCCTGTTCATAGACAGACACAGTGGCTAGGAAAGAATTTTAATTATGCCTTCATGTGCACAAAAAAGAAGAGGCAGCTGAGATTCTTTATGGAATAAGCAAATTGCCTCCCCAGAAATTTGGCATGATCCCGTATGGCTTCATAATGATGGAAAAGCATATACAGGAGTTTAGGAAGACCAGTCAAGATCAAATGCTTCTGGGGGAAAAAAGTACTTATTTAGATTGCATTGATGTTGGACACAAGTATTGAAACTATTTGTACTATGACACCTATTATCTTAGGATTTTGAGATGCCTGTGGCAACTGTAGCAGTGTTTCCGAATTTCAGTCCTCAGGACACCTGCATCATCTGGTTTGCTTCCGCAAAGCACTTTAGTACTTCAGCTAAGTGAAACATTCAACTGACCTAAGTACTTGAATACTCATTTTTCCTGACTGACTTAAAAAAGTTGTCCAGAGTTAAGAATATGCATTACCCATATGTTAAGGGCAGAATTTGTAGAGTCAAATCCTCCAGACATATGTTTAAACTACAGCAACGACTGCAAGTGATCACGAGAGTCTGGACTGCACATCTGCACAGAGTGACCACTGATTTTTTTAACTTTTTGGGTTACAGGAATCCATCCATTCAGGATACACCCAGGATGGGATGCCAGTGCATCATTTATAAAACTGTATTTTAATATTTTGTTCAGTCAGCCACATATTCAGCAAATGCCATTTTGTGTATATTTAGCTGTTTAATTTTGTATTTTGGGTTTTGCTTCTCTATGGAAGAGTTTCTAATTATATTTACCTACCTGTATTTTGAAAATTAGTAGAACCATCACAACAGAATGTACTTGTTGTATGATGGCCTGCAGCCATGCTGGTGGCTCCAAGAGATCTGGTTTAGTCAACTTCTGTACTGCCAACTTGTCTTTATTGTGATATGAACAGGCCATTTCTAAAAACCAGGATATTAAAGAAAAAAGAAAAAAAAGTCAGTTAACCAATGTATTAGCCTGAATTATATAGATTTATCATTTGCAACAATTCCAGGAGATGTATGATTTATTGTCTTAACAGTTAATCTGTCTACTCTATTATATTGTTTAGATTATTAGAAAATGTATTTTCCTTAACATTTCTGCCTGTCTGATTTTAGTTTCCATTTCTCTGCTAACAGATTTTATTGATCACCCTATTTTCAATTAATCAGTTTGTAAGGTTTTTTGTAGGTGCTAAAAGATACTGTTGTGTGCCCTAAAAACAGTACAACTGAGACCACAATTTACTACTTAGATAATTAGATATAAATACTTAGATATAAAAAAGTAAATTAGGAATATTGAAATATGTGTTTAAATGAAATTTCAGAAACATGCCTACATCTTGGTATAATGTTCATTAACAGAAGGTGCTAAAGTCTACTGATTTTGAGCAATCTTACTGTTTCAAAATTGAAAAACACAACTTTTCATGTAACAGATTAATTATTGGTGTATAGATTATTCAACATACAGTACAGTACTAGCGTCTCATACAGTTTGCAAAATAAAAATGGTTGGTGTATGTGACCTAATCTAATTATCATTATTCAGTCAAGTTTAACATTTCACCGTTCATTTCAGTTTCTGAGATTTTGTTATTGAGTTCAGCAGTTATGATATGATGTCTAAAGCTTTTCAAGAATACTAATACTTAGACAGTTTGATGCTGCAGTTGAATAAAGAGACAGTGGGAGTACAGATGAATGCCGCTGAATGACCCTGGACCCTGCCACTCCTATAAAGATGGGATATTGCCAAGACCTCACAGACTGCCCAACAGTCTATTTTTGTTTTATGTATAATAACCGCATAGCATTTTACTTCAATCTGATGTCTGTTCCACCTCTTTGATCCTGGAAATATCAGCATAATAATGTAATAATATGCTTAGTAGTGTGAGGGTTGTCTGCAGGATATTTTAGCTCATTGAAATGTAAAGACTAGTTCATTTACAGCATTAGTTGCAGATTTGGATTTAAATGCCAACAGGGTGTGTGATGTGTATGTATCATTTGCCTTATGTAATTGTTTGACCAATTAGTATTTCAGAAGGCTAAACATCACTCTTGCAGATTTTTAGCTGTGCTGAAAGCTGACTTTTTATTAGACCCCTTTAGAAATCCATACCAATTAATTGCCAAGACAGCAGCACTCATTTAAAAACCAGGATCCTCTGTGTTTGACATCCCTGTCCCTGTAGTCTTCATTAACACACTAAGCAAACAAAACCTGACTTTAAAGTATTGCAGCTACTGTGAGCATGACAAAGGTGTTTTTTTTCCCTTAATAGACCCAATGCACACAGAGCAAAGTTAAAGATGATGTGCCAAAATGAAGGCTGTAATTCTTTAGTTGTCTATCTCCTATGCTGGACAGAATAAAGTTTTGGTTAAAATCTTCAAAGCAGAGTTAAGTTCAAGTACAGGTTTCGGTAAATTAATCAGGGATATGCAAACTGCTAATTAAAAATAACATGATACACACTCCCATTTGTAACCTCTGACTGATACAGGTCAATTCCTGGAAAGTGTGTGGGAATCTAAGATAGTGTTTCCATTCCCACTAAAGGTGTATTACAAAAGAGATTTTGTGACTAAACAAAACTGCTGCTTGAAAATTCACTTTCATTTTACTTAATAATTGATATTAATTGCAATGTTTAGGAGATGATATGGGTCTTCTGCTATTAACATCACCAAGCACTGCAAGTAAAAATATTTCAATGTAATTTTGAGATGCAAGTATGTATGTGTATATATGTTTGGGGAGGCCTAGATCCAGCAATGGATCATCAAAGAATACTGAAGATTAATACATTTATATAAGTGTGTATAATAAAGAATGAGTTCAGAAAATGAATAAACTCATCACTTTTTATGTAGTTAATAAATGGCTTTATGCTAATTATTATTAACTGGCAAAAGAGAACAGGACTATCTCCTATGATAAAATATAATTACTATTAAAAACGTATCTTGGGTAGTATGTATATAAATGCAGAATTCAAGTTAGTAGTGTTACTATGACCTTGCCTTTTGCAGCTTTTGTGGAAATACTCAATTTCAGTGGGAATTAAAACATTGAAGGACTCAAAACTGGTCTTGATGTTCACACATGGCAGCCCTGTACTCTTGTGAAGATGGCAGCCCTGTACGCCCTAAGAGATGACAGCCCAATCAGTCAGCTCATGGGCATGCCATATATTAACAAGCCATTTCAATTTTTCATTTCACACTTCACCAGAACCAACAACCTCCTGTCTTCACAGACCAAAATAATTCCAGAATCTTTTAGAAACTCTGTGACATTACAGACTCAAAAAAGCAAGCTTATTCATTTAGGTTACTCAGCCACAGCTCAGCTGTAAGATTATGGAAAGAGAAGTTCAGACATTTACTGAAAAGCTCCCCCCTCTTCTATAATATTACATAAGTTTGTTACAAAGTAAGCTTCATTTATTAGTGCTGACAATACTGATGTTGAACACCTACCTTCTAATCATCCTGTACAATAGACAGCCTGTTGTGTAACATCAGCAGTTACTGCCACAGTAGAATACACACTTAATGTAATTATAACGAAGTTGTAACAGAAATTAAGGAGAAAGGGTAGATCCTTATATTACACATTTCCACTCGCCTACTTATATAATTCTTGCCTTGAGACTTCTTGTAGCCTGTCTCTCTCCTACCCCTCCTGTCACCCCATCTACACCCCTGCGGCAACTCCCTGGTTCAATCCTCGCAATACAGAGGCGGTGTCTGAGCAGCCTTCTCCTTTCAGTGAGGCTGCCAAATTCCCTCTGCCAGGCGAGCTACGCCAAATATACTTTGCATATACTGTATATCTCTCTGACACATCTATTTGAATCTAACCAAAAATTCTGAACAGCTGAAATAGCAGTCTCTATTTAAGATTCAACAAAAAGAAAAGGAACATAACTGACACATAGAAATAAAAATGTAAGAACACAAAAGAGGTAACAAAGAGGAGTTGGCTATTTGGCCCATCTAGATTTTTTGGTTGTGAATATTTAATTATTTTGAAGATTTCATCCACCCATTTTTTTAAAGAAGCCAAAGAAGCATCAACAATATGTCTGGATAGCTTTGTCCAGACCTCCATTCCTCCTTTTGACCAATGCAATTTCCAGATGTACAGTATCAAAACTGTAAATTGTTGTACATCTTCACACTTTGTGAAATGCTAACTCTTTTGCTCATCTGCATACAGTACCTCGTCCATTACTGTGACATATGCTGTACATTGTGTGTAACTGAAAAATATGTACTGCATTCAGCTGAGTCCTGTAATCAGTCAGTGCTAAAAAATATCCACATTTATTTCAAGGTATAGCTTAATTGATACATGCTGACAAAACATATATTAAATTAATTTTTAAGAGGGGCAGGGGATTATGTATCATTTCTGCATTTTCATTTGTCTAAAATTGGAATTACGCAGAAGCTAATTAACACCTTGATGTTAGGATTAATCACTGTAACAACTACAGCTAATCTGAGAGGGGCTCAATGGGGAGTCTTGACTATTATTTATAGCTATAGAACAGATCCAATTTGGTCATGAGGAGAAGTGCTCATTGTACGAAAAGATAATGTCAGCAGCAGAAGGGCAAGGTACATAGTACAAGGCGGCAGCATATTTGTTGCATTCTGTTAAATATAATAGCGAGCAGGCTCCTATTTCTAAAACGTTGGAGTGACAGAAAATAGGTAGGCCTCTTTATGGATTTTGAGCACAGCCTGGTGCAATTTCATTCAGCTTGGTTCAGCTTGAGTGCTGTCTGAAATATCTGTTTCTTTAAGGTCAGTTTTTGATACATGCCTGTTTTGTTTATCATGCAGTCATGTTGTTTCTTAATCCCAGGAAAAGTAAATAACCAGCGTGGCATTCTAATGTGAAATGGAAACACACTGCACATATAATGATTACTTTTAGTATAAATCTTAAATTTGAGCCCTATGAAAGTAAACGTAAGCTTCACTGTAGCAACAGCAAAACAGTGAAACCGTTTCAAAAGGTTGCTGGTAAATTACATAATTAAACCATTCTACAGCATATGTTATTCAGAAAATGACTCATAGCTTAATAAAAAAAACAGCTTAAAAAGTAGAAGGTTTGCAAAAACAATGTGTATAAACAGTATTATAAGTGAAAGGCATTAATTAAATATTAATGAAGTGGTAGTAACTAACCTCTACAGCAGATTAATTGTATATTGGTAATACTCATAAGTTTAATTGTAAAAACATTATTTTAATAATAACATTAATTCTAATTTCTTGCTTTATTTATGGCTTTTAATATCAAGGTATCTTAACATGCTTTACATGAATGACTGAAACAGAGCACTCGTCTGATGCACCGAAGCTATTATGCACCAGCAAACCAACTACACAATAGCAATGGAGAAGTAGAGAAAGGAAGGTGGACAAGTGATAAATTGTTTCACCAGCTGAATTAAGGAAGGGTAGGCTGAGCAAGTCCAGGGTGGAATTTACAAAGGAGACGAGCTTTAATCTCCCTAGTTTTACAAACAGTGGGAAGGGGTGTTTAAGAACCAAGGAGTCAGGAACTTGTTGTCACGCCCTCTGCAGCCAGAGGGCGCTCCTTCTCTGTCCTGTCCCTAGTTTCCGGTCTGCTGTCCTTCCTGTCCCTCTCTTTCCCTTGGGCTATATATTTCCGGGTCTTGCACTCTGTCCTCGCTCAGCGTTGACGTTCGGATGTCCTGAGACCCGCCTAGCACCGGGGCGCCCCACGTCCGCTCCCTGAGGGCATAGGTTTCTATACGGCATTCCTGAACTCTTTGCACTATGAGCCCGGGCCTTTTTCCCGTCTCGCTGCTACGCATATGGGTCTTTTTCCGCTCTCCTGCTCCCCACGGTTAGTCCCTTTGGACGTCCGTGACACTTGTCTTAATGTATCATCTGATTGGTTTGGCATTGGTTTTGAGATTCTTTTAAAATCTGACAATATTAGGTTATAAAGGGATAATGCTGCTGTTGACCATAGAAGGTAACTTGTACTGTCTATAGTTCATTAGAAATATTTAAATAACTTAGATATTAGCTGTTTATGAAGTGTTATTTTTTATCCCCTAAAGTATGAATGAAACAATTAATTAGTGTTCCATAAAACCTAAACATAAGCTAGCACAGATATGGAACATCCTATCTAGTGAGCAATATACAGTATATTACGTGGGTTTATTGTTGTATTGATTGTTTTTAGTTGTTTTTTAAACACCATTGATCGGTTATCATTAAGATGAGTGCATCAAAAATAAAAACCTAATTCCTTGCAATATGCACAGACAGTGTAGCACTGTCAGCTCCTATGTCAAAAGCTCATCCTGATCTCATTAGTTGGATGTGTCTGGTTTTACACTCTTCTGGGATTTCATGACCTTGATAAGGTGAAAGTGATCAGTCTTCTTTCCAGACAAATACAGTCAGATGATCTTTTGTTCAATGGTATGAGCAAATGGAGTTAGAGTTTGCATTCCAGCTGCCATGGAAATGAGACAGGATTTGATCATAAGTAATTCAACAGAACCACAGTCCTACAGTCCACAAACTGGAACTGACTCACTTGAAAGCTGAAATTCAGGCCACAGTAGATACTAATTAATCAACCATACTAAATATTGTTATTAAAACATTTCTTTACATCAAGAGTCTTTAGTTTGATTCTGGTTTGATTACTTAATTTTAAAACTAAAGGAATATTTGTAGGTCTGTTGAGCAAAAACCTACAGATGTTTATGCTATGAATCTTGGAAAATATGTTGAAAATGTGCCATTTTGAACACAGTAATAAACTCATTTTAAGAAACCTAGAATACCTTCACTTTAACTTTTTCTTAACACAGTCTGCAAGACTGAACACGCAAAATAAAAATTGATCACAATGATTACTAAAATTATGTGTTCTTAAGGCAAATATCTGAAAATTAGACCACAATATTAAACTTGACTACCAGATAATTATAATAATATTAATAATTGCTTACACTTATACATCGCTTTTTTGGAAACTCCACTCAAAAGGGCTTTACAGGTAATGGGGACTCCCCTCCACCACAACCAGGATCCACCATGTGCAGCATCCACCTGGATGTTAATTTGCATCCAAGAGTACAAACATCTTTAGTCTAAAAAGAACATCTTTGGTTTCTAAAACTGTATGTTTTGTGGGAAGGGGAATTTAAAATATTTATGAGTTCCTGAATTTCTATTGTTCTAAACTACACACTGAACTAGATTTCCCCTGAGGTTAAGAGGCTAGGATATGCATGGCTGGACTGTGGATCTTAAGATAACAAATTCAGCTTCACCACTTAGAAAGGTTGTGCTCTTGCCAGTGAAAAGCATGGTTTAAAACAAGGCCATCGTCTTCCAACAGCAGAATTTAACTCCCAGTAGGTTAGCTGTCAAGGGCATACAGATAATAAACACATGATCGAGGATGGAATTGTAATTAGCATTAAACAAATAAAGAGAATCACATGGAAGAGTTATAAGAATGAGCTTCATGTACACTGCTGCACATAAGAGCGTATAAGAGACCAACTCTAGACACAACTGAGAATTGAATGTTTTGAACATTATTAATTTTTCGCCTGTACATTCTGATATGAAATTGAGTGTTATGTTATACAGCTCAGGATGAGTGGGAAGAAACCATCCTTGACATTGAGCAATATGTAATTCACTTTCATCAGAACCTTCAAAAACATGATCACAAAACTATAGGTAAACTACACAAGCGCAGCCAGTAAAAAGTATTGTAGTATCTAATTTATCACTCTAGCAGACATGTTTTATCCTCTTTGCACATTTATAAAACTAAAAGATTTTCAGAGTTGTCTCTGTATAAATAAAAAAATACTGAGAAAAAAGGGTAAAGCAATGCAAAATGTCTAATGTGTTTCCACAGCAGTATAGTAAAAAAAGCATCTAAAATATTGAATACATGTTTTTTTATTATTTCTTTATGTAGCTTTTTTCTTTAGAAAAGAAAATCTGTAAAACAGCGAAAAACCGAATGGCAAGCAAGCAGGCCAAGAATTGTTCCACATACAGAAGAGCGGTAGTGTACTGTACATGGCCCAGCATTGTTTATAGAGTGTAGGAAACAATAGACAACAATATGTGTGCAGTGATGTGAGACAGCAGCAAGTCAGCAGGTGCTGTTAGGCTGTGGGATCTACAGTATGAGTGCAGACTAAACAGGAGAACTGTGAGGTTGAGGTGATGCGAGGAAGTGGGGAGAGGCAGTACAGTCCTGATGAAATGTGAAGGAATATGGTTTATGATTTCCAGTTGTGTGGCTGGTAAGATCCAGTGAACTGAGTGAGAGGATGTGGCTGGAAACCATGTCTGCTAGCTGAAGCCATTGTCCAGTCTTCTGTTCAAGCTTGCACATCAGATTGTTCTCTTTCTTCTGCGCTGCACAATTTATGACACCAAGTAAAAACTGATTGTGAATGCTGTTGCACAATGTCCTGCACTTTTTGCAACCTCTGCACTCATGTCTTATTTCTACCCTCTTGCTTCTATTTTAACCACTTCTAAGATTCTCTGCCCTGCATGGTAAAACATCTTGCCTCCAACTGCTTTATTTTGAATAATAAACCATGATAATAAACATTAATTGATGGACTATCATGCTAATGAAGATGTTCTTCAAACACTTCACTGCAGTTTTATAGCAGCATAACGGAGTGTTATTATATTTTATGTTACAGTAATGTGACAGCTAAAATGGGTTTAATGCAGCGGAACAGCAATCTTGCCTAACATCCCATTACAGGACCTGAACAGTCAGTATATTATTTTATTATCTGAGTGGTATTGGTAAAGCTGTGTTAGTTTTCCATTGCAGAGCTGCATGTTGTACCATTACGGTCCATTAGAAATTCACAGAATTTAAACTTTCATAGCCCATTCCATCAGAGGGCTCATTTTGGCAGTGTCAGGTGCTAGAACAGTGAAATGAACATTGTAGCAAGATGACATCAGAGGACATTACTTAATGCACCAAATCCTGAAAGTCTGTTTTGTGTTTGATTGTTTAAAATTAATTTAAAGCAGCAGTATCTAATTCTCAAAGTTTTAGTCATGTGTTCCTGTTTGTAGATTCCTTACATTATTTCTTCAGAGAAAAAAAAAGTACTATATGCAATCCTCTTCTCTCCCTCACATTTGTCTTTTGTATCCCTCCTCCACCATTGCAGCCACTTCTTGGTCACTCCCCTCTCTCTATGGGAGTCCTGTGGTTAGGAGGTTACCCCTCAGTCCAGTGGGTTTACAATACCTTACATATTAACCTTGTGGATAATGGCATTGAAATTAAAATAGAACACTGAAACAACAACACACTTGTATGAAACATTTGATGGTCTGGCTTCTGTTTTTTCAAGCACAGGCATCTTTTCACTAGTTAGCTTACCATAAGATGGGAGCTGCCAGTGTTCTCTATGAATCACTGACAATGTCACACATACACCATGAAACAAATACTATACGTTGTTTTATTATTTTCCATCTGCTTTCACGTGATGGGTCTGAATTGTAATAATTCTTGGCGCTTTGATTCATAAAAATAAAAAGCTGCAAATTGTTTCTAGTTTTGTGATGTGCATACTTGTCTTTTAATAGTAATAATTAATCATTTACCAGACGTTAGGTAACACACAGAGACACGAGTGTTGGATATAATTTAACCCCAGATTCCCAAACAACATCAAACAGACCAAATGGGTGGTGTCCTGCTTTGGGAAATGCCATGAGTTGTCATTGTAATGAACTAATCACACATCCTAGACAGCAGAGTCACTCAAAGTAAGTTTGTTGAAAGACGAACACAAAGAGGCTTAGTAACTTAGTAACTTATGATACCATAACATCATACAGTATATCCAGTTTTTTGACGACATTAATACAAAGACTATCAGAATCTTTCCTAACAATAAGCCAAGGTTGTCGAAAGAACATAAGATGAGGCTAAATGAGAAGTGGTTTGTCTTTATTAAAGGTGATACAGGTATGGTCAGGGAGAAAGAAGGAATTTAGGAGTAAAGTGAGGAGGGCTAAGACAAATTTAAAAAATAAATTTAAGCATGGGAAATGCAAAGCAGGCATGGGATGGGCTAAATATAATGATGGGGAGAGAGAGCCAAGCAAAAAATACATATTGCAGACTGTGCTAGTATTGACAATTAACTTAATCAATTTTATACAAGGTTTGACTCAACAGACTCCAAAAGGAAAAGTGAGGAGATCTGTGACAAAATTCCTGTATGGCCACCCATACAATTGTCGGAAAAAGAGGTACTGTAGCTGTGTATTTAGCATGCAAAGCACCAGGACCTGATGGTTTAAGGGAGAAGGTGCAAAAAGTCTGTGTTAGCCAGCTTAAAGGTGGTTTTACTCAGATTTTTCAGTTCTTGGATAATGTCCATACTGTGCCGGACATATGGAAAGTATCCATGGATGTATCTTTCCAAACAAACAAATCAGTAATGTACTGTATGTCTTTGATCCACTACAATTTGCTTACAGATCACACAAGGGGACATAGGATGCAACATTTACATTAGTTGATTCCATAGTCAAGCACCTTCAACACTCAAACTCTTTTGTGTTGTGATTTTAGCTCTGCTTTTAACACCATCCAAATTCATACTCCTTTTGTCTTTTTGGCTTAAATGTGAATGTGAATGTTATACACTGGATCAAAGATTTCCTTACAGATTGATCTCATAGAGTCCACATGAATGGTGTATTCTCAGACAAATTGGTTTAAAATACAGGTGCTCCCCAGGGTTGTGGATTGTCACCTCTTCTGTTCTCAATATAGACTAATAAAATGCAGATTTCAGAGTAGCAGAGCCAGTCTGATTAAATATGCAGATGACATTGTTCTCATGGGACTCTGTTTAAAGGACCAACCTCTTGGTGAGCAAATTTACTATAAGCACATTAGTATCCTTGAAAACTGGTGCCAATCCAGTGCATTGGAAATAAATGTGACCAAGACTAAAGAGCTTCTTTTTTCAACTTTAAAACCGATGGAGGACAATCTTTGCAGACAATAGTACTCAATGGTCAGTCTGTAGAGGCTTTGGAGAGCTTAAAAAATCTGGGAACACATATTGAACAGGGGCTGAATTACAGTGAGAATAAAGACAACATTTCTAAGAAAGCAAATCAGAGTCAAGAACTTTAATGTTAGTCAAAATGCCCTAGAAATGGTATTTAAAAGCCCTGTTGAGAGCATCCTGGCATTTCACTGGGGTCCCCAAGGGGTGTGTGCTTAGTCCACTACTCTACTCCCTCTACACCCACGACTGTAAGGCCAAACACAACACCAACTCCGTCATCAAGTTTGCCAATGACACCACAGTTGTAGGTCTGATCACAGACAATGATGAGAGGGCCTACAGGGAGGAGGTCAATCTTCTTACAATGTGGTGTGAAGACAACAACCTCAACCTCAACGTCAGCAAGACCAAGGAGATGATCGTTGATTTCAGGGAACTGCAAAACATCAATGGACTGAAGTGGAAAGGGTCAGTAACTTCAAATTCCTTGGCGTTCATATCACAGAGGACCTCACATGGTCTCTCAACGCCACCTGTCTGATCAAGAAAGTGCAATAGCGCCTGTACTTCCTGGTTGAAGAAGGCTAAGATATGTCCCCAGATCCTCACTAACTTTTACAGATGCACTACAGAAAGCACACTGACAGGTTGCATTACAATGTTGCATTACAAGGAACATCACAACTGATTCCATACACTCACTCCATTCTCAATTCACAATACTCTCATCGGGAAACGGTATAGGGTACCAAATTCAAACAAAAAACATTTATAAGAAGTCCTTCGTCCCCTTTGCAATATAACTACTCAATGAAGGTATGTAAATGTATTCCCCATCTACCTATTTGTTTATCCATTTATTTACTGTGCAGTACAGTATGTATCACATACTGTTGTTGTGATTTTATGTGACTCTTATGTTTTGCTTGTGTGTTTTGTACTTCTGTGGGAGAAGCCAAAGACTAATTTACAGAGCAGTGGACAATAAAGTGTCTATCTATCTTAATCTTTATTATATTATCCTAAATGGAGATGGAGAGCTTTGCATTGACAGTTACACTACAATATGAATTACTTAAAAAGCTTAAAGGGGGCAACCAGAAGCTTATTTAGATTGTTAAAATTGGAATTGTTTGTGATTTATGATGTACATTTCCATTAAATGTCTGAAAGTAAAGGGAAAAGTTTAAAGGTACAAATGTAGGTGTTGAAAAAAGGAAAAAATGTATTTTAATTAAACCACAGAAAACAAAAAATTGGCTTTATTTAGAAAGAGTAAAAGCAGATCAAATGTTGCATTCAAACCAAAAAGACTTGAGATTCACCTATTTGATACTTACCCAGTAGCTAAGAGGGATTTGTGTGCACTGAGGGCTACACAGCAGACTTTTCTTAAACTTTTTAAGGCAGAAACTGCAAGACTTCATCAAGAAGAGAATCATGTTTCCCACTGGGTAACATCAGGACTTCACTAGTCTTGTTATCAAAAATAAGTAGAAGAGTATTAGACTTTATAGGAACAGCAAGGGCTTTGTCATTTTTTATGGATAATAGGTCAAAAATCCTGTGAGCAGGAACTAAAAGTTAAAAGTGACAAAGACTAACAGTTTTAAGAGCAGCCCTGCAATATGGAAACGTGAAGTACAAGGTCATGCTGAGCCTGGAAGAGGGAGTGCTGACAAATGTCTGTTGCACACATTTCTGCAGTGTCAGGAAAGAAGATAAAACAGCCCGTAGCTATCCTGGGTCATTACTTTATATTACACTCACCATCAGCCATAGGAAATGTTGATCAGACCAGACATACAAAGAATAAAGAAGTCTTTCTATCACAAGATAATTTGGTTAGCCATAGTTCTAAAAGTGAAAAGGGATCAATTTATTTAATACAGTAATCATGAAATACAGTTCCGTTATTCATCAAGAATTTATATTACATCAGCCTGCTATTACATGTCAGCTTTAATGAGCAGTACATTTCAGTTGGGTGCAGAATAAATGGAATCTACTGTTCAAAAAAAGTAAATATATATAATTTATGCCAGTAGAGGTCCTCAGTACACCGAAGAACTGCAAGTGGGAACTTTTCTTGTAATCAGAAATATGGAGACATTGAGAGACCGTGTCCCCACAGATTTCTCTGCATATGTTGTCTCACACTTCCTAACAACCACATACAGTTCCCCGACTAATTTTAAAAGAAATAAGACCACAGTTAGTTGTTTACTGTTATTTCTTGTATCTCAGTTCCATACACTTTTTTTCTAAATATTAATTTCTGTATCTCCTTAATGAACACAAGAGTACAATTTACTGTCACTAAAAAGTTATCAATGAAAGCCATCCATTTATTCTCTTATCATTGTTTATCATTTATCCATTATGGTTATGAATAGCTGTTAGCTTTTTGTTTATTCACAATGCTACATTCAAAATTAATTTGTGCAAAAATGTGGACTAATAAGTCATGAGAGTGTTTTGTATGCTGTATTGTTGTCATTGGACAGAGATCATTAATATTTATACCTATAATTCATAGCAACCGCTGCTCTTATTTCTCACCCTAAACTAAAAAGGTGTTCATCTATCTATCATTAGATTTCCCATAGTTTATAAGGACAATGATGAATAGGATGGCTCTTACCTTGCTGATGCAGAAAAAACAGTATGTAATGTACCTTACCATTAATCAAAGAACCCTACAGACACTCAAAAATACATCAGCACTATGCGTTTGCTGAGGTTTGACAGGGCACAAATGAAATTTGCGCAACAAACTATGTGGGTCTTTTTGACTTATTTTACTGCTATTCAGCATTTTGTGAAGTTTTTATTGTCCTGTTAACTTAACACTGAGACAGTTCTCTTCTAGTCAGAAACTGGAAGAGAAAGGTTTAAAAGTGCACATTTCAAACAGATTTTTAAGTAATGAAAGAGTCTTATTTTTAAAGAAAAATCCAAAGGTTGCATTTACCTATAGTATTTTCACCTTCATTATGGAATGAATATTATGATATAATATTGAAAGCAGGACCATTCTGAGCTCATGATTGCCTTATGCTCTTTAATCCCATGTGTGACTGTAATTATAATCAACGTAGCAATCTCTTTTATTTTTTTCACTCATCGGTGACCACAACCAGGAAGAAAAGTGAAGCAACACAAAGGCTGTAAGAATATCAAAAACAATTTCTTGAATACTGGATATACAGTATATCACAAAAATATGAGAAACCAACAAACAAAAGGAGGTGTTTTCAATATTGTTCCTTTAGCTATTAGTAGCTACAGTATAGCAAAAGGCAACTTTCTAATCAAGGCAGGTCACACAACAACTGCATGATTCACCAGTATGACCAAGGCCATGAGAATCGTCAAGTACTTTCTGTTCTGGTCACATTATATAGATATGATTTTGAAGCATTAAAAGTATTTTGTGTGATTTATCAGCTCACATTTTGGCTTTAAACTCAACACAGTGACCAGGACAGGAGGAAATAAAAAGAGATTTTCTGAACTTAATTTCAGAAGTAAGGATAAATGGATGCCTTTTACTCAAATAGTTGTGGTCTTTTAGAACAAATTGGTCTGTCATGTTCCAAATGTTGAGTCACTAGGGGCAATTTAAGAGGCTTTAAAGGATGCCGTGTTCTATAATGTTTAAGAAAATCAAAAGAACTGTGTGTGCAAAAAATGTTTTTTAGACACTAATACTGATGTAGATAAGATTCCCATTTGTCCAAAATACTATTTATTTATTCTTCACTGTACTTCTATTATAAATCTTTATTCTTGAGCAAAGAAACTAACACTAAAACTGGCCACTAACTAAAACTAGATGTCCTATCTGGATGTGAATTGTGAGTGACAGACAAATGGCTTCCAGAGTAAAATTAACAGGTCATGTTTCTGAATCATCAAAATATCTCTAATGTCAGCCAAATAACAACCTTGGAGTTAATAAACATCTTCCAATTGCCTGAGCATTTTGAAGCAAATGGCTCTCATGCTCCATAACCGCTTGAACATGGGCATGTTTTGTAGTCTATGGCATGAATATTTCCATTGAACCAATAAACATACTTTGTTCTCTGAATCTCTAGAGCTTGAAATATCTCTGTCCCATCAGTAATCAGGTTTCCTATTACAGCGTTTCCTGCATTTGCAAGTCCTTCTGGTTCTCAGTTGTAGTAAGAAGCAGACTCACAGTCATGGAAACCCCTTTCAATATTGATTGATCCACAATGCCTTAAAATTTCATTGATGTGGAGTCATAGTCAAACATTGTATAACTTTTAAACTCTTTTCTATCTCTAAGTCTAGTGGTAATCATCCTTTATCTTTTTCTTTTGTAAAAGCAGAAAATACACTATTTGTAGGGATACACACTGTCTACTGACTTTGTTTGATTAGTTTAAATGTTTATGATTGTTAAGGTAAAACTGACTCGGGACACAAAAATACATCATCGTGACATCATTTTCAATAACCGCCTATATAATTCAGGGTCACAGTAGTGTGGAGCCTATCCCTAGAAGCTTTGGAAATAAGGCGAGATACACCCTCGACGGAACGCCAATCCATTGGAGGGCCCACACAGACATGAACATTCAAACATTCACACCAGGGCTAGGCCAATTTAACCACTAGTATGTCTTTGGACAGTCGGGGGAAACCTTGAGCATGTGGCAAAAACCCACGTGAAAGAACATGCAAATTCCACACAGATAGCATCCCAGGAATTGAGCCCAAGGTCCCAGCACTGAGATGCAGCAATCACAGGAATACAGATGATCTTGAATTTATTCACTACAGCTGTTGCATCATAAATAGCCTTGAAGAGAATACAACCCAAAAATCCAAACCTGAAGGTTTTACAATGAATTGAAACTACTTCAGCATGATAATTACAGAATGCAAGTTTTCTGTGGTTAATTATTTTACATGACTTTATGATAGATGAGCATTTCTTATGTTAGATAAGGAAATGAGGCCCATTCCAGAAATCTTTCAGCTTTACCCAACTACCCTACTCAGCGGGGCAGCATAGTTACCGGTGAGTTCCTGCTCTTCTATCACTTTTTGTTCAGAATGTCTTTTGAAGAAAGAACTATTATAACAGGGCTCAATGGGAAAGAAATTCTGTATAATACATGAACTCCAGTTCAGAGGCTGTTTAACCTCACTCTCACAATGCAAAACTCCAATTAACCTTTAGATTCAAAACCAAGACCTTAAATTCAATGTGATGATTCCAATATTTGCTATTCTGATGAATCAATAACTGAACTACAGTCCAGCTAAGTTTCTGCTACACAGAACATTCTCTATTACCATATTAGTCTTTAAGTGCACACACATATGCATTGTGGCTTTTGTTGCATGGCAAACCCTAATGGAATTCACTAGGTTTCTAGGTTTACAATTGGTCTGCTGTGTATACAGACCTTAGTACCTCACACAGGAGATTATATTAGATTGAAGAAAACCAAACATTGGGTGCCAGTGTGATGATTTCCCTCCTGGAATTCAGACAAACTATGCTTCTGTCGAACAGGATGTTCTCTGCAAGTCAAAAGGAAGACAGTTTCTTTAACCAGAAGTACACATGCTGTGGACTCTTCCAGCCTTCTGGGTCTTCTTGCACTGGTTTACATTTTGATTTTCAAATTTATATACTGTACAGTACATATTTTTTTCACAAAGAGTACTGTCTATCCTGTCCTCAGTTTACAGAGATGGGCTGTAAATAATTGATAGATGCCACTTGCAAAGTCAATTTATCTCCCTGATATGTGTCAGCCTGATAAGAACCACTTCTACTGATGTCTTCCCCCCCTCCCTTACACAGTAGAACTAGCATATAAGGGAAACAACAAAACAGGTAAACAAATTCTGGTGACTTTTGGGACCAAAGTGGAATATACGGTAAGTCAAAAGGAAAGGACAATAAAACATTTCACTTTTATAGTATTGAAACCATGCATTGAATGCTAGGAAGCCAAGCTAGCAACTATTATGTCTGATTCCTTTTCATGTCAAATGGAAATTAATCACAGCAATCTCTTGATCAGTTATAATTTATTTGTTCACTTTTAAAAATGTGTTACAGTCTCTAATGCAGGATGGGTTTGGGAAAAATGAGACTTTTCTCACAGGCTTTTTTCTGTTGGGTTTGCAGAGCTATCCTGCACAGGCTTGACTCTTTCTCAAATGAGGGCCAGCCTACTGTATCTCCTGTGTTAACCTTGATTATTTAGTTTTACTTCAGAACATATATTTTTCCATGTAATTTGAACCTGATTTTTTCCAACATGGTATTTACTAATATTTTTAAAATATTCTTATTCTGACTTATTTGCTGTCCTATATCTCTCTACATGCAGACCTCCAAGATTAACGCTGGACAAATCATTTTGCTGATCAGCAATTTCTGCTCCGGGGAGGAGAATACTTTTCTTCTGTCACCCCTGCACAAGTTTTAGATGAGGTCGATAAAGTTGGAGTATACTGCTCAAATACTTGTGTATGCAAAAACACAAACATGCTGCACAAACACATTCCTGAGATAATTATTTCACTTGTCTGTTAGGTTTTATTATCTCTTTTTCTTTTAGGAAGTTTCAAATGACAGCCCTATTGTACCTTCAAGATTACATACTGTAGCATTATAATATCATGAAAAAAATACAGTATTTACCATTTAAAAACAGAAGTGTAGTAAATTCACAACCAATAGGCATATCAATTTAATATGATTCAGGTTATAGTGATACAGGCACAATGAAATTATGCATCCAAATATTGCTAATTATATATATAAACTCTGACATTAATTGAATGTTTTTTTACAATATTTTCACATTTTCAAACTACAGTATTTCCTAGGTACAAATGCCACTATTGTTCCTATTTGTATTAAATATAATGTGTACAAAAAAAAAGAAAAAAAATGTGCAAGTAAACAGCAGGGCAGCAATGGGCTCAGGCATTTTTGCAAACTGTATCATATCTGTTTGATAAATCCTTCTCTCCCTACTCTTCCAACTCAAAATTATATTTCAGTTTTTATGACCTCCATAAATTTATATCCTTCCCCATATAAAAGGATATTACACATGGAAGAGACGGAACATACCTTACAGTGTCAAACAGTGCAATACAGAGGTAATGTACACTGTGTTATATATTCATATATTTCACAGAAATTCCAATCCCACAGTCTGAGCTTGGAAAGAATCCAGAGGGAATAGGCCCAAGGCTGAAATGTATGTCACATAAAGGCAGGCTGACATAATAACTGAATCTTTTTGCAACAAGCTTTGGTAACGAGGGGACAGAGAGAAGGCAGCACACGGAGTAGGAATGATATGTAACAGAACGATGACTGTTGCAGTGGAGGCCGATTCCCCTGGATGTTCTACAGAGTTTTTTCCTGAATATTCTGGATCAATTGACTATGAGCAATTGTCTATGTGGAAAAAGGTGAAGGGATAGATCTTGTCTGTATTACATTAGGATGTTCTAGTGCTCTTAAAAACAAATAAGGGATAACAATTTAACAAATAAGTAAAACAATAAGTGGACTGCAACTAAATGTGTTTCCAAAGTTCACAATGTTGAACATTTCACCTGTTTTTTAGTGTTTTTCTTGACTTTTCTTGACTTCTTGACAAAACAATGAGCTTTTATGATTTTGTGCTTGGGGAAATTATGTTATATTATGCCAAATCTCTGTTTGGTGAAAACTAAAACAAATGAGATGCATCTTGATCTGCTTTGTATTTTGCTGCACATAAAGTTTAAAAATATTGGTTAGTAATTTGTATTGATTAAAATGGTTTTAGTTTTATGGGAGAAAACAGAAAATGCATATTGCAAAAGTACACGGACATTGTCCGAAATGACCTTTGACTCTTAAGGAATCTTAAGTATAGTCAGGAATATGAAGAAAGGAAGGTTAAGATTCTTATGAAATTAAAAGAACATAAAAGAAATATGGGCGGCACGGTGGTGCAATGGTTTGCAATCCTGCCTCCCAGCACTTTCAATTTTGGAAGTAGGGACTATCTGAGTGGATATATGTTTTCTCCGTGTTCGAAATTTACTCTTGGTGCTTTGGTTTGCTCTCAAAGTCAAAAGCCATACTGGTACTGTAGGTTAATTGGCTTCTGGAAAAATTGGTCCTGGTACAGGTATGCAAATGTTTGTGTCTGTGTGTGTTCTGTGATGGACTGGTGTCCTGTCCAGGGTTTATCCCACCTTGTTTGCCAGGATATCCTTTGGCTCCCCTGTGACTCTGTATTGGATAAAGCATTTAGAAGATGGATGGATAGATGAAAGAAATATTCCAGACTGAAGAGCAGCCAGTTATAGCTGTTCATCCAAATTCAATGTGTAGTCATGCCAACTCTTTTTAAATTCTCCTTTGAGCTTTACCAAATACGTAAATCAAATAAATCGGGAATAAATCAAAAAGACTGCTCTATGCTCCTGACCTAAAGGCAGGCACTCAAAACTCCTCTATTCTAATTTGACACCAGCAAAGGTGCGGTCAGGAAAAAACATCCAAGCCAAGAAAACCCTATGTGGGGAGCGTAATGTCAGACAAGCAGTACATGAAAAGGTGCGTGTTGTCTTTGACCTGAAATCCACTTCCTGGCTTGGAGCTTTGCAGAAGCTGGAAAATGCTTTCCTTTCAGTGCCTCACTACAGTTAATGATGAGGTTATTGCTATTTCACTGACTTAGTTTCCAGCGCACCAAGCTTTTGAGCTCTGACCAGAGAGTGACCTGTTAATATTAGCAAGACAGTATTGTGATGACAGCGGTTCTCTGGTCTGACCTTGACTCCAGCTGTTAAAGTACATAGTACTGTATATCAAAGTGAGTTATTAGACTAGAACTAAAAAGAGGCATATTATCCAGATTAGCTACTCAAATGATACATCAGCTAATGTGATTGAGACAAATACTAACCTATTGTGACTTTAACAAAAATACAGAAAAAACTATGAACCCCCACAGCTGGACTCAAAGTAAACTGCATGTCTCATTTTAGCAAATGTAATCTTTGTGGATCTGGATTAGATCCCTCCACACTAATGAGCTGCATCCACACAGTATGTAATTACAGTACCACACCACATTGTACATGAATGTGTTTAAGCTGAGTTCTATGATTCAAGTGTCATTACAAAGCCACATCATTAACTGCACACTACACTCAGCAAGAGCTTGTACACACTCTAACAGAACTATGCTACTCATCAAGGAAAAGTGTGCAGTTTTAGTGGTGCAAGGTTAAATTGAAACAGTTACAACTCACTTGTCATGGAGTAGTTCTCAACCAGCATTTAAAAAAAAACAGGCTGCTGAGACTATGATCACACAGTACTTGCACTTTTAGTAGATTTCTTCTCCACAAGTTTCTAAATTTTAACATGTTTACAAATGGAGAGTTACTGTGTATTCAAGCACTATTGCCCTCTTACTTCAAATTTAAGAAGCAAATGTATGAGTTCAATTTGGTTTTCAGAAGTATTTAATATAGTGTATCATCTCTAACTGTCTTAATTGACATAATAAAACAGTTATCTACTGGCACTTTGCATACCAGCTTAAAAAATGAACTCTTACATGATTGACTTGACTTCAATTATTAATAATACGGAAATTCAGTCAAACGTGGATTAAGGTGGAGAAGAGGAGTGATTCAAAGACTAAGCTTCACTGGTGTAACTCAACTGGCTAAGTAAGCAAGAAGCATTACATTTATACAATGGTAGATGGAAGTGGTTGGATTAGGAACTGATCTCATCCTGAACTTTTGCTTGGAACTCCGTGAACCTAAAATAGTAACCTATTTTGTGTGACTGATTTGTGAAATATGACAGTAAATGTGTTATGATATCTTGTTACAAAATGCAAAATTTTCAGTATTTCTCGTTCACCTGTATTCAATCCTGTATTTCCAATTTTGTCAGATTGCAGAAGCTAAGCAGAGATGTTCCTGTTTAACAGTGGGATAGAAGACGTCAATATAAAACTAAAGTGCTACTAAAGATACTGTGATCTGTAGAAGTTGCCATTTTTCAGTTAATAGGTTAAGAGGTGGTCTTGACTACATGGTCATTAAAAGGCCCCATAACACTCTTTGTAAGTATAGGGTGTTCACATACAGTAGGTGTTCTTGGTAAATTCCACTCAGGGCTAGCACAATCTGCAGTTCCTCCTTGATTCCACTGGTGAAGCAGTTTCTTACATTCTCATCTATGTTGTGTAGTTGACCTACTAGCCAACCAGACGGCCGGTGCACTTGAGTGCTTGATGAAGTGGGTTCCCTCCTAAATGAAAGCTCTTTAGGATGAATTGGAATTAAAAATGCTATACAGTATATGTGCAAGGAATAATGGACTCATTGACACTGAGTACAATTCTGGACCACATTTCAAGGACCACTTTTGCATTTTGAACTTTGTTCCTTGTTCCTCCAGTTTTAAAACTAATGTACAGTAACTCACATGACTTACATCTTGCTAGCAGACTTCAAGTGATTGGTTGGAATATTTTATCTGATAATAAATATAAAACTTTCAATAATCAAAAGACAGTTTTGAGAGAAAGTTACTTGAGTTTTTTTTTACCCCAGAGCCTCTAGACAATTTAAAAGTGTGTAAAATATAGGGGCTATTAATATAACTTTTCTTCATTCAAGATGTTGTGGTCCTTCTCATGTTTTACGGTATATGCTGATTCATAAGACAGTCATGTACTGCCCCTGTTGGGCTATCTTGTATCTATCTTCTATATTCCAAGTCTCTGCAGTGGCTTTAAATATTTATAACAATTTCCACTTGCCATATTCACATTTCATACTGAACAAGTAAAAGGCTTTCATTAACCATTTTCAGAGTGGATTCCAGTGTCTTAATCATTAACATGATATGGGTGGAAACCACTTCATAAGAGCACTTACAGTAATAACTGAGAGGTAGATGAGTATAAGATCTATGTTAACTGGGTGCACATTTATTATAGTGACATCTTTACTCTGTGCTAAAACATAGAGATATAGAATAAAATGAATAGACAATGCATTCATAATTTGTATGTGTAAAGTTTAAGGTTATTTTTCTTTTTATCATGCGTACATTTCACTACCTGTTGCTGTGTCTCACTTTTTAATTTACTAATATGTTGGTATGCTTTAACAATTATTCAGAAGCAGGATGCTCAGATGATATTTGGAATATCAATTTGTAGTTATTGGAACACTAAAATTTATGTTTAACGTGCTAGATGCATTCGGTTGTATTAGGATCTAAATATAACAAAGATTACATATTTATTGTGTTTAGTTTAATAATTCACCCTTGGTGTTTTGGGTTACTGGAAGAATACCATCTTGCAGCTTGTAAAAAGAGTGTATTTTTTTTCTTATTTTTATTTCCCAAAGTAAACTCCAGTTGTCGGAGTTACTGAGTACTGTGCAACTGAAGGTACCTCTGCAAGGCTCTGTTAATAAAGACAAATTACTGCTAGAGGTACCGTAAAAACCAGATCTTGGAAAAGTTCCTGATTGTAAGTGAGAAATTACATGCTGTGCTGGCTTAATGGTAAGTATTGTTTCCTTGTGACCAAATTGAGTCCTACATTTCTAGATAGAATGTAATGCTATGTCATGCATACTAAAGAGTTGTTATTTCACAAATCCATCTATGAGTACCAACTCACATAATGGAAGAGTATGTCAGCTAAGTTCTAGTACTGGTACAATGTTGATTTAAGGCTTTTAAAATCATATACAGGTATGTCCAGATAGATTTGAAATTTTCAATGCCTCTCATCAACTTTAGTACAGTACATCAGAGTTGTTACTTGCATTGTTTGCAGGGTTCTATTTTCTAAAATTAAATGTGCTGTAAAAATTAAACAAGACAAATAAAATATTTAATGACAAATGTTATTCAAATAATGCCTAAAATAAAGATACAAGCTTCTAACGAGAGGATTACTCCTTTTTCTTAAAAAATAAATGAAAAAGCAATTAAGGTCTGTGTTATGAAATGAACAATATTTACTCCCTCTCCTTTTTTAAAAAAAAGACAGTTATTTTACAAAAAGCATTTAATAATAGCATCTGAGAATAGAGAACCTTGCTTTTCATCCATCTGTCACTGCTGTAGTCTCTTACATCAGAAAGTATCTCTGAGAACACATTGCTAAACCAGTTAAGGAATTTGCAGGAAACATTCTGCTGAGGAGCAAATGTTCTATTCTATGAAGGAAGATTTAAAACCATTTCAAACCTTCATAATATCAAAATGTGTAATAGTCAAGTTATTTTTAAAAGCAGTGGCTTATACTGAATTCAAATCAATGAATAAATTCAAATATTGAAGCTTGACAAACCTTTTAAGCCCTGATTTAAAACGGAAGCCTGCCACAACAGATGTGCGCCAAATCTGATATGCTACAGTACTTTAAGAGGCGAGAAAACATTTATTTTATGAAAAAGCTCTTTAAGTAAAATAAAGAGCATGAACATTCATTATGAAATAATCTAAGCTCACTGTCACGTTTAACCATGTTTCACTATACACAACTTTAATAGTACCTTATATGACATATATGGGTTATCCAAATAATATACACAGTGTACAAAATAAAAATAAGGATGGATATTAATGTAATAAACATATTTGTTAATTTTATTCTTGCATTTTTTGCTGATATTTCACTTCTTTTACCAATAACTCTATTCTGTTTGTGCATTCAAGTTTCGATTAAAAATATTCACTTTAGGGAATGTGAACATTATTTGCAATTCAACAAATTTGATTATCTTTGGAAGGTAGTGAATACTTTTGCAAAGTTCTGTTAACGTATGTATTGTAGTTATTTTACCATTTTGATTATTGAAGCTTTAGCTGTTTCAAAGAAAATGAACCAGTGAGAGCTTCAATTGTGTTTCACTGAAAGTGTCCACTGGTTTATTTGAACATGAAAGCTAGCAAACTTGTATTTCATCTTGTAAGGAATGATTGACCTTTCCCACCTACAGTATATTATATAACACACTTCTGTCACAAGATTATTTCACTGGTTTCTGATTTTGTTCTGACTTCTTCATTTTCAGCCTTTCAGTTTATTGGTTTTTGGGGATTCCTGTTTTGACACAGTATTTCAACGTCAATCTCCTTGAAAAGAATAAAAATATCCTGATCTCAGTGATATTCTATCCAGTCAACCATTTGAAAATGTGGAATTTCACATTATCAAATTAAAAATTGATTATTTTTTAATCTTTTTTTTAAAAAGAATGTTGCAGTCATTAAAGAGATTCTGCTATTTATTTCTTATTGCACATATAATTTTTCTTAAGGCTTTTACTTAGAGGGAACATATGTCTTTGTAGTTATTTGGACAATCTGAGACAGCACAGGATTTCAAGTCTGCTCTTAAACTGAATTAAGTTAATTAGAAATTTTGCCTTTTCTGAAATGAAAACCATTGTTTTATGGACAGGTGCTGTTATACTAAAAATATGTAGTAAACCACTGTAACAGGGCAGCAGGATATGGAGTGCCAGAGGAAAATGGTGAGAAACTCCTGATACAGATAGAGAGCATACTGTATAATAATGAAATACACACAAGGTTGTTAGAGAACTGGCCTCATCTGTGATTAGGAGTTATCGAGTGAATGGACCTTGTTGATTCGGAAGAGTCAGACCCTTACTGTCAGGTGTAACAGCAAGACACAGAGCCTCATGGGGAGACTCTGATGATTAGCTTAAGAGGAGTTAGAACCCCAATGTCTAGACTGCAATGAGAGACAGGGTCTTTCAGAGAGACGCCAGGTACAGTAGGTGTGTGAATGAGAGGTGAGCAAGTGCAAGTTCCTTACTGACAGGTGTGTCAGTGAGACAACAGGTTTTGCAGTGAGACAGCGAGAGAGAGGTCTAATCCCCAAAACAACTGGGTTCCAGCAACAGTCCTGAAAGGGACTGAGGAATGTTACAGACAGCCTGTTTTAAGGAAGAAAACAGGGCTATCTGAGCGAAAGAGTCCTGCAGTGAGATTTATGTCTGTGTTAGCTCAGGTTAAGCTAGACATGTTTAGATCTTCAGGGGAAGTTCCATCTCTCATGAGACATGTGGGTAGCAGCAAAAGGCTTCCAAGATTAGGAGTGAGATGTCTAGGTGTAGGGGACTCCTAGATACATACGATTATGGTTACTGAGATCAAGGGAAGCTCTAACAGTTTTAGTGTGGACCGGCCTAAACGAAAAGGACCGAGGAGGTGACTTTCACTGCTACCAGTGCTGAGTTCACAGAGCAGAGCAGGAAATTTGACTTTGGAGCGGTATCCTGGCAAGAACCACAGACAGGAGTGCAGACGGGATCCAGGGTGAGATGATCACACGGAGAGGCTGCTGAGGCATCTACTGGGGAACCAGAGAGCAGACCAGAACAGGCGGGACAGGGAAAAAATAAAACCAGGAAAAGAGAATGATGGAGCGCTGTTGAAGCGGGGCTCTGGCTTTAAATAGAAAATGGATTATTACAGAAAAAATGCAAATCACCTGTAGGAGATCTGAATTACACAGTAATCCCTGGAAAACCGTGAGCTCTTGTGAAAATGAAACAGGGCAACCGCTAGGCGAGAGACACCATTCAGGACGTGATCGTAACAGAACTAATACAGAGCGTGATTAGTGAGGAAGGTTGAGCTCTTGTTAGAGAAGCAACCACAACCAAAGGAAGTCTGTAAACTAATGAGACACATCTGTGGGTGTACCTATAAGAGCAGAGCAGGCTGAATACTTTCCTTTTAAGAGAACAAGTTGGGCTGTCTATTCTGAGCTAGCTGCAAGGCTAAGAGAAGGCAACATCAGGTCTCCCATTTAATATGCATCAAAGGAAGCAACACACCCGACACACAGCTGTGAGTGAGTAGGGGGGGGGGCAGCATCTGTATATTAATGTGTATGCCTAATTCATGCTGAGACACAGCAGTGAGAGTGGTCTGGTCAAAGCAGTGAGAGAGAGAGAAAACAGGTCCCTGTCTACATGTTTGCAGCAGGCAAGAGATGCTTCTGCTGTTGGTTATTTGGAAGAGAGCATGTCTACATTGAGTGAAAGCAAACTAGTAGATCCCAGCTTTAATGGCCCCACAAGGGGAAAAAAGTATGAATGACAATCTTAATAAGTTTTAATGTTTGTAGCATTGTTTGTAGCAGGTTTTAATGTTTGTATCTGAGAAGGGGCTGGTCAAGAGCCATAGTTCCAGAGTTTAGAAAATCTGTTCAATTTAAAGAGACAGTCTGTTCTAGAGTGAAAACCAGGGCTGTCTCTAGGATATCCACTGTATGAGTTTTGGTGAGAATTAGTGAGTTGAATGTGAATTGGTGCGAGTATCATAGAGTAGGTGTAGTAGGGGGGGCTCACCATGGCATCATGAGATATTGGATGGAGAAAAGGGTCTATGTGTCTGCTGACCTCTGGGGGTAGGCATGCCATGGCAACAGTGTGGGGGCACTACTGATGCAGGTTTGTGAGAACAAACTGTGGGGTCAGTGGGGTCTAGGCTTGGGGAGTGTGTGCCAGAATCTGTTACTATGAGTTTTGAGTAATTCGCAATGACAGAGGCTGGGCATGTAAGAGAGTTGCACCGGAAGCTGTGACTTATGTGAGTGATGTGTGAATGGAAACAGCAAGTAGGGGTACAGTAGAGGGGACTTCACCCTCAAAATATTAAGTATTAATATTAAGTTCTGTCTGGCTGCAGACCTCTGGCAAAAGTGTAAGTTGTGGGTAAAGGCAGTGTTGGCTGGGCACGAGAGAGAGGTACTCTGGCAGCTTCAAGTGTACAAACTCTCACTGTATCTTCTTCTTCTTCTTCTTCTTCTTCTTCTTCTTCTTCTTCTTCTTCTTCTTTTTCACAGCCTTAGTCCCAGACTGTCCTTGGGTCAGCTGCTTTGGTTGCTCTTCTCCATTTGTCTCTGTCGAGTACATCTTCCTCACTCACTTCACATACCTCCATATCTTTTCTCACACAATCTATCCATCTCTTTCTAGGCCTGCCTCTTCCTCTGTTACCTTCCACCTCAAATTCCATTACCCTCTTTGTTACTTCCTCAACGTCCCTCCTCATGATATGTCCATACCACCGTAACCTCGCCTCTCTCATCTTCTCAACCACATCCACCACCCTACATCGTCTACGGATTTCTTCATTTCTGATCTTATCCTTCATTGAAATCTGCAGAATCCATCTCAACATCCTCATTTCAGTTCTTCTCATCAAGTTCTCTTCCCTCTTTCCAACTGCCAAGCATTCAGCTCCATATAGTAGTACAGGTCTAATCACAGTCTTGTACATTTTGCACTTTAACTTTCTGGGAATTTTCCTGTCACAGATTATTCCAGTTATTTCTCTCCACTGTATGTATTGAGAATTTCAGCTTGTAAGATTTTGTTCCTAA
This sequence comes from Lepisosteus platostomus, assembly GCF_059453375.1. NCBI lineage: Eukaryota > Metazoa > Chordata > Actinopteri > Semionotiformes > Lepisosteidae > Lepisosteus > Lepisosteus platostomus. The sequence goes on from NC_142621.1 coordinate 35,246,502, forward strand.
GGTGATGACTGGAGATAAACTGCAGTGTTAACTTTTTCAACCTATCCTACCAGTGTCACACTTTATGGGAGAGAGCAGGGTGTGCAGTCCTGGTCCTGGAGGGCTGGTATATCTGTAGGTTATCCATCCGCCTCAGCACTTAAACAATCTAAACCAGTTGGTTACTGGTTTAACTGGATCTATGGAACAGCTTCTCTAGATTTTGAGATGCTGCTGCTTTACATAGATCTGGAAAACCTGCAGTCACCAGGACTGCAAGTCGCCTTGCAGTGCCAGGACTGGGGGTCGTTGGGGTACAGGGTGAAAGGGTAAAGTCCATTCTCCAATTAGTGAATACTGCATAAGGCTGAAAATTTGAAAAGAGACAGCATAGATATTCAGACCTGTTTCAGAGGTCAGAAAAGACAGAAAAGCCCATGCCAGAATTTCATGTCTGTTCTATCATTTTAGAAAGTTTAAAGCTTTAAAAAAGTCCCTTTTTCAACTTTCCAATGGCTTTTCCCCTAATTTATAGCATAAGTATTCTGGTCGGTGAAGCTCCCTTAATGGCTGATTGTAAATTTGGTACAAAGTGACAGAATTCTGAAGCCATTCCACAAAATTAGCAGTGAAGGTTAATTAAGTGAGACAGAAAACTTGGGAGCTGAAAATGCTACATATATTATTCCTTTCAGTTGTGTACAGTACAGTATATCGTGTTTGATTTAATAAAAAAACAATAATTCAGTCATTTCTTATCACTCTGTGATATTAACATTTCAGCTAGCTTCAGAGTGTTGTAGCACTTGTGTTGTAGCGCAGTGTTGTTTTTATGTGTAAATTATTATGTGACTTACAACATAAATTATATATTATTTATTTGGCTGATGCTGTTATCCGAAGTGACCGATAGAGATTAGTATGATCTTTTACACATAGGCATTGGTGCCAATATGTATTGCCCTGGATGTATTCAGAGCACTCTGAATAAGGTGCCTTGTTCAAGGTGTGACGGTAGAAGCTGAGGCTTGGTTGTGTTATGACCGCCAGTCATCATAGATCTACCTACAAACGAGCTAACATGTTCCAGCAATGGACTAATCACAAGGAGCACTGCCGCACATGTTAAACCATCACCACCCGGTACCGATTTTCATTCATCTCTATTTAAACCCTCAGAACTCTCTACCCTCTGCTCGGTATTGATTTCTCTCCTGGAGAGCTCCTACTGTACCTCGCTCTTTTGGAAAACCCCTTTGTATAACCTCATTCGGCTTTTTGGACTTTTTTTTGGACTGACCACGAACTCGTCTGATGATTTGGATTGGACACCTGTGTTCCTCCTACTTCCTCCTACTTCAGCACTTGGATTGCTTACAGTTGAAGCAAATTGGACACTCCTGCCTTAACTGGTTCATTTGATTGTCAGGGTGTACCAGTGAAGGAAATGGATAGTTTATTTTTGATAATGAAGAGAAATGGAGTCTTGGTAGATTTTTGTAATCTAAAGAGTTGATCCACAAGAGATGAGGAGGAACTCAAGAAACTGTGATAACAGATACCTCTGTGAGTTACGTCTGGTTTTTGGGACTGGGCAGGCTTCTCCGAAAGAGCACATCACCACAGCCTGGAGGGGTTCTGCATGCTAGACAATGACAGATTACTGGCAGATCACACAAATTTGCACTTGTAATCGTGTGACATTCTGGCTCAGGGCCACAATTTGTAGCTTGGGAGACAGCATTCACTACACAAAGATACAGCAACAGCATCCCTGCCTTGTACTTTTACCCATAACAATAGCCTCAACAACTACTACACAGTGCCACCTGTCTTTGGTTATTCTAAACGATAAATAGTACCTTCACTCCTTTCTAGTCTTTATTTCAAATCAATTTGAATTCAACCTCCATGAAAAAGCACAGATGTCTTAAATGCTGGGAAAATCTTTTATTACAAAATGAACAACGTGCAGGCAGAAAATGACTAACTTTAGTGCAGCAGAGGCATTCCCTATCTGCTGACAAAAGCCCATGTGGTTATTTGACAGGCATTCCAGTAGCAGCTACCCTCATGCCTACACAGGTACCTGGAAAACCTGCTTTTCCTATATACAGTACCTTATGTTTATCATTCTGTTGCGGTTTTTGCATTTTTCTTTTTGACAAGGAGTTTGAAACTGAAATCACAGAAACTTGTCTTCAATGCTCCTCCCTTTCTTATGCTGTTGAGAAACTTATACTTTTTGTAAAAAAAACCCTACACATTAAAATTTATAAATACCAAAATCCTTCATTAAGAGACAAGAAGGAACTGTAATGATTTTTTTCTGTACTGTAACTTTCATTACTTCCCTGCTTTTTTCCAGCCATGTCATTCATTCTGAGTCATGGCTGATCAGGAAAGACTCAAAAAGATTAAGACAACTAATAGTACTTACTGAGTTATAACAAGTTTATTTAATGTACAGTGCATCCAATATAAACTCAACAGAAAATCATGTCTTACTTTGCATTTAATTACATTGGAATGATCAAAACTACTTTTAAAGTGTTATATGATGCCCACTTTCAATGACTGCAGTTCATTTTTTTCCTTTTCTGGTTGTTACAGACTCTCAATGTCTGAACTTGCACATGATTGCTTCCTGCATTTACAGTATGTATGAATCTGCTCTCTATTCACAGTGGTGCACCACAACAAATGTCTTAATTATGTAAGAGAAATAATAAAACTGAAATATACATGAAAATGCCAACTAGAGATGTTTAAGGCTTATTGGACTCAGAAATGTAAGGATATTTCTAAGAGCTCCAGGCATACAGCATGTAATTCCCTACTTAGATAAAACGCTCAATGAAACATTGTTTCACTGTACAGCATAGAAAATCTGGTTAAAAATGTAGTCTTGGTTCCTTGAAATAGAAGCGCAGCCAATATATGGATTATCTGTGGGACATGGTATATTAAGTACTACATCATCTCAAGAATCTATAGCTGCAAATGAACAATATGGAGATGCTCAAATGGATCTTTGTCAAGGTATGCAGCACTTTATTAAGGTGTCAAGAAGAAAGGGCGTGCACCCACAAAAAAATGCATCTGCCTAGGTAGAATAAAATTGTGTGCACTGGTGTGACAAGGATCCTCCTATCCTGTATTCAGAGTCAATCACTCTGTCACTCATTCAGTCTGCATGACATCTACAGTAACTCTAATTCTAACTGTTGCTCCATTGCTGGTGCCTGTTTATACAGTGGTCTTTCTTTATGTCTGTTCATACCAGAGCCACTCTAGCAGTCCTACCACACCTCAGTCAGTTCCAAGGAGATTGAGTGGTAGATCATCACACCAGCAGGTATACTTAGCACAAAGCGTGCACAGCTGTGGAAGCATGGAGTTGATATAGACAGCAAGAAGTGGGCTTAGGATGCATAGAGGTGCAATAAGAGGCACGTGAGCTCTGAGTATACAGGGACAAATCACTTGAGAAGTGGAGCATATGGGGGCATAGATAAATGGGGTCAAGGAATGAAGCACATTGGAATTGTGGGTACACTAGGAGAAAGTAGTGCACGCAAGGATGGCCTGAGACATGTGGATCTCGGGGGTACCAGGCAATTGGGGCACTGTTTGCAGAGCAGGACACAGTGACATTTGTTTGTTCTTGTGGATCAAGTCTTCCCTGCTTCCCAGATGGCAATCCAAAGGTGTTTCAAATTTCAAAGGTGCTCTACCAGGAAACAGAGGCAGTTGGAGAAGAAACAAATGCAGAGACATTTACTTTTTAGACCTAAGAGACAGCACAGTGGTGTTGAAGCTGTCTCAAACAGCAGCTCAGGAACAAAAGGGGTTTACAGAAATAAACCCTGAAATCCAGGAAGGGTCACAATTCCAGCAACTAAATTCCTTTGGTCTGTGGGATGCACATAAATCTCAAATTCTCAGAGAATGCAGTCCTACTTACAAATCATGAGAATGAAAGGGAAATGTGGGAAATGGAATGGGTATACTTTCAGAGGAGTTGGGGAATATTACACACTCTGCTGTAACCCACAGATGTCTTTGGCAGCTCTAATATAGATGCTCAGATTACCTGTGCTGTGATACCCCTTACTGTGGTATTCACTACTTGAAATTAAAGAGAACTTTTAGGTTAGATTTAAGATTTTTTTACAAATATTTTTTTTAATCCAGTCATTGAATAATGAATTGTGTTCATATTCTATTTTGCCTACTATATATGTAACGGACAGTTCTTTCCGGACCCTATGCGGACGACACAGTCCGACGGAGTGGGGAAACACTAGGGAAATGTCATGCAGGAAAACGGGGTTGAAGACAGGGGGGCGTGTCCAAGGTGTGCTGGTGCACGGGGGAGGTGTGGCCGAGGCGAACAATCCGAGAGAAGTCCTTAGGGAAAATCCAAAACACAAGGGTAAGTCCAAAACCAGAAGATCCATCAGAACAAGAATTAAAAACCACGAAGACCGGGTCGGAACCGGCGGACGGGAAACAGGAACGGGAACCGAGGTTAAAACCTTAACGGGACCAGGCGCTTCCTGGTCCCGGACTCGCACGATATGGAAATCAGATGCAGAGCCCGGATGAGCGTCAGCGCCTGGCTTTTAAGGTGGGCTGGGAATGGGGATCAGGTGCACAGAATGAAGTCTTTAGTGAAAGGGCTGGAGCACCCTTAAGGAGGGGGGACTATAATCGTGACAATATAGTTCTTAAAATGAAATAGAACTTTAACATCTGAGAGGTACTCCTTTTTAATAAAATGCCATGAGTGAGGAGGCAGCACTGGGAAAAATGCTGTTTTTGCAGATGATGTTTAAAAAACAACCAGTGCCTTTCCTGAATTTCAAACTTGTTTCCACAGTTTTCTTGACAGGTAATCCTCAAAGTAAATTGAAATGAACCATATCTACAGTATCTTTTCAGCTGATAGGAGCCTACTTTAAGCAAAGGGCATCATTTTCTCCTCATTCGCATATAAATAAAAGCAGAAGATTTAATTCACTCACATCACTTCTTTACCACTGGCAGTTGTTTGTTGGGAACTGAATATCAATTTTGTATTTTTTTTTCGATTTGCTTTTTGCATTACAATGAAATAATGAGTTGGTTTCAATTCACAAGTTAACAATAATTGATTTAGAGTCGCCCTCTTATTAGAAATTTTTAATTTTGATTTCAAGGATCAAAACAAGAACAAAAATATTCCCTGCATTTGTGATACACTCAGTTTGTTTCTGTGATTTTACTAGTGTCACCGTATGACACTAGCTGGCTGAACACAAATCTCGTGGCTCCTGGAAAGGCTTATACTCTGCATCTTACTCATTCTCCACTTGTGTACTCTAGGGCTTTGCCCTGGGCCCATACTGTTATCTCTCTAGAGTCACAACCTGGTACTCTCGTCTGGCACTTTGAATTTGTTATGCTTTTTTATTTCCTCTAATATTTGTGTCTCCTAAACTCCCAGTCCCTGTCTTGTTGCCATCTCCTACTGAATGCACTCCCAGCATATGTATAGAACAGTTCTTTCTGACCCTATGCGGACGACATGATCCAGGGAAAAGTGAGGAAACACTAGGAAAAAGATCATGCAGGAATACGGGGATGAAAAGAGGGGGGGCGTGTCCAAAGTGCACAGGTGTCCAGGGGAGTGAGTCCGGGGCAAGCAATCCAAAAGTAATCCAAAAACACAAGAATAAGTCCATGGCCAGGTGATCCATCCAACAAGGGATTAAAAAACATGAACCGGGTTGGAACCGGCGGAAGGGGAACGGGAACAGAGATTATAACCTTAATGGAACCAGACGCTTACAGGTCCCAGACTCGGACGATACGGAGATCAGATGCAGAGCCTGGATGAACGTCAGCGCCTGGCTTTTAAGGTGGATTGGGAACAGGGGACAGGTGCACAGAATCAAGTCTGAAGTGAAAGGGCATGAGCACCCTTAAGGAGGAGGGACTATAATCGTGACAGCATATTAAACCTACGCCTGGGAATCTGATTTATCATACACAGCTTCTTGTGTAGGCCATGGTACTTTCCCACTTAAACGTTTACAATTCCCTCTTGGCAGGACTCTTTAGAATACTTTTGTTGTATTTTCTTTTCTCCTTCCTTTCTTTTCCTTGCTTGTCTAATGCTACCTTATTCACTCCAGGCATACCACTCGCTTTGTATTTTTGCAACCATCAGATTAAAAACTCTAGTTCTTTTCTACTTCTGTCTCAGCCACTCTGTACCCATCTACTTCAGTCTCTTATATCGCTCTACACCCCTTTAGTGAAACTTGAGAAGCTGTAGAAAAGCAAACAAGTCACATGGAGGTTCATGGAGCTTTATGTTTTCAAATCATGAACCAGTATGCCTACAGTATGTGATTTGTGCATAACTCCATACTCTAGATTAAGATGATAAAACCAATCGTGATTTGTATGCTATGCTTGATCAAATTTTGTTTTGGAGTTCTGAAGAAGCTGACAGAGATACCACCTTCTGGAATGGAACAACTGGAAAGGAAAGAACTGAAAACATCAAATCCTATGGAATTGTTCCTATCAAACAGACAGAGCATGACACCAGCACCTTGTTTCATCAGAAGAAATGTTCTGGCAATAGCCATGTTGCAAACATTAACTGCTGATCGACTATTTTATTGTCCGGAATCAAAAATTGGTCCCCTTGAAACCTAGACAGTGCAAAATTCTCCTGCAGTGGAAGATCCAGTCTTTTGGCATAGCAGAGTCAGTGTAGTATGTAGGTGTCTGCTCTGCCCATGCCGGGATTCAATAATAGTTGCGAGTCAGGCTCAGAGCACAGAAGTAGTGCTGCTTTTAGAATTCCCCTGGGTTGAAGCCGTTAGAACCTTTCAGAATTTTTATACCCTATTCAAGACTAAAGAGAACCAGTAATACTAGTCAAATGATGATGTTTCATCATTTCACCAAACTGTTTCATGCTTTTTGAACAAAAGCTGTTAATACTAGGATTAAATCATAATGTGAGCTCACAGGCCAACTGTAAATATTAAACTTGGATTAGAAGTTTAGAGGCTGCAATTGGCAAGTCAGAGAAAATGTTGACATGCTTTGAGATGGAAATAAAAGGAGTCTGAAAAATAAAACACAGAAGTTAACACAAATAAGTCTCTGAACCGACCTTGAAAGGCAAATGAAAGTTTCCTTTTATTTTCTAGTATACATTAAATGACCTATTAAGCAAAATTGGTTATATACTGTAGTTTGTTTTTTGTTTTTCTGACCCACACGCTCCTCAGCCTCCACATTTTCATTAACTCACCTTTCTAGAGATGCTATGATTTCACTGAGCCTTCTTTAGTATTCTTTCCCTTTAGTGAAGATGAACACCTCTTGGCGAGTTGATATTCTCATCTTGCTTACAGAAATTCAATTAAGGCTGATATACTAGTCAGATGCAAGAAATCAGACGCAAGGTCAATAAATCAGCCTGTCCCATCTGAGTTCTAAGCAACTACTTAATATGAGCACAGAATAAAAACTGCCATCGTATGATATCTAGGGTGGAATAATACTTCTAAATATATTCCTGAAATAACACCACAATGAACCAAGCTGCCTTTTATTTTCATTATCTTTGCAGATTGCACTGTATTTTGCATTTCAAACAATTTACTTTTTCAGTTTTGGCATATGATATTCAGTCTTGTTGATAGTAAAAAGTCAGGCTTATTTATATGTGGATTTATTTCATTTTTTATGAAGACCGGTCCTTCAAAATAAACATGTTTAATATTTATTTATTTTTCAATACATGGCAAATGTTCACTCTTTTTTGTTTGATTTAAATTAAAGGAATAATTTATTTTTGGTAAGAGTAGAAGTCTATTTTTTGTTTTTTTTTTTCTAAATAGTTTAAATCAATTCACCTTCCTTTACTTTGTGTGCTGCAAATCAGTTGGCAGGAAGTGCTATTTTGGTCTTGCCTCCTGGGAACCTGAAGACAAACACATACAAACATTTTATTTCTTAATGTGTGGGAACTTCCCATTGTGTCTCACTATATTATATTTACTATCTTTTTTTTGACATTTCCCCAAATTGTGGCCACACTCTGATAGTACTTTTAACAAATGTCACAATCTTGTAGTGTGGCCTTGACAGATCAAGAAGAACATTACGTCATCCCTTCAGTTAAAAAAGTTGGTGATAGTATTATCTTATAGTGTTGTTTCTCATCAGCAGAGACAGTGAGGCTTGTCATAATGGAGGAGGGGATGGATGGAGCAAAATACAAACAAATCTTAGAGGAAAACCTGCTTTGATGTGCTAAAGATGTAAAATTGGGATGAAAAATCATTTTTCAGCAGGAAAATGACTTAATGTACAAATCCAAACTACAAATGAGTAGCTTAACAAAAAAAAAAAAAATTGATTGGCCCAGTCAAACACTTAACCTGAATCTGATACAAAAGTGGAAAGTCTTGAAAGCACTGAGCTTGAGCAATTGACAGACTTGAAAATAGGCAGAAATTGCACCATCCCAGAGCTATAAGTTGCTAGGGGCTCATAGCTGTAATTGCTGCCAAAAGTAACTGCTGTCTTGTATTACAGCAAATCAGAGAAATCGAAAACGTATGCAATTAAAATGATTTAAGTTTTTTATGTTTCTCTACACTTTACATGTTTTGCTGACATTTAATATCTTTCACCCGGTTTGAACATTTGAGATTTAATTAAAAATAATATATATTATAAAATGTGTATACATAGTTTTTAAACAAACTACTGTAAGAAATCATTGAAAGGAGGTGAATATTTTTACAAGATATTGTCTGTACAATCTCAGAGTATACAACATTACTAAGGTTAGAGCATTGAACGTTTTCAGTATGAGCCGCAAAGTATAAGGAAAGGTTAAGTTCCTTGGGTGTGTAGAGATCAGGGAAAGATAGTAGTGATCTGGGGGAAAGAGGTGGAATTGGAAAACAAATGAAGGGAAAGGTGAGAGTGGGGACAGGTGAAAGGGGTTTAATGTTCACTGCTGTCTGAGGTGCTGTGTGGCTTTATTCTAGGACTTGCCTGAGAATATAGTGATTGAATCCCAGCAGGATACTGTATGAGTTGTACAAATCACACATACCTGGATTTAAAGTCTTTAGTGAAAGAAGAGTGGCAGCAGAGAGGAGACAACCAGTGCAGAAAATACTCTCTACCTAGATAGTACCTGAAGGCCATGATCAATATGTGATTTTAATCATTCTCCAAATTCAGACATGACAGAAATAATAATAACCCCAATTAAAGCACGTTTTTTCAGACATGGGTACATTAAAATTTATGGGGCCTCACGGCAATTATGGAGATAATAAAGAGGCTATAAAATTGAATCCTTAAATAAGGATCTTAATTAATGTAAATCAGTGGGAGAATTTGGAAGCCTGGAAAATTATGGTTTTGGAGTGGACAGTTACTTTTGAAAGCTTTGAGAAGCAAAGCATTCTGCAGTGTTCCTTCAGGCCTACACAATAATACAGAATTTACTGTTAAAGCTTCCTTGTCGCTGAATCGAATTAAGTAATGGGAGTATGTTTAGATACAGTAACTTGTTTTGAACCCTTCCAGTTCACTTACATCAGAACTAATTTACATTTCACAAACAAGAAAGAAGTGTTGGGGACTTTTGGAAAAACTTAGGAAGACAAATTTTTCTAAAACAAAAAAGATGTTCATGTACAGTACTGAAACCTTGAAATGACTAAAATATTATATAGAATAGCGTGAAACAGCCAGAGGAGAGGTGCCATAGAAGTGATATTTGTATAGACAGACCTTGGGAAAACAAACACAAGGAAAAACGTAGCTATAATGTAAAAAAAAATTGACCTTATTTTTATGCAGTGCAATTCTACTGCCCTCAACCTGCTTACCAGCCCCAAGATTTAGATAATACTAACAAAATTAGTAAAACTATAATACCATAAAAAATCTTTTTTTAGTTTTTTCCTTCTCCCACTGGCGCAGTGCATATCAGAGTGTCATGGACGTCCAAAGGGACTAACCGTGGGGAGCAGGAGAGCGGAAAAAGACCCATATGCGTAGCGGCGAGACGGGAAAAAGGCCCGGGCTCATTAGTGCAAAGAGTTCAGGAATCCCGTATAGAAACTGCTGTGTAGAAACCTATGCCCTCAGGGAGCGGACGTGGGGCGCCCTGGTGCTAGGCGGGTCTCAGGACATCCGAACGTCAATGCTGAGCGAGGACAGAGTGCAAAACCCGGAAATATATAGCCCAAGGGAAAGAGAGGGACAGGAAGGACAGCAGACCGGAAACTAGGGACAGGACAGAGAAGGAGCGCCCTCTGGCTGCAGAGGGCGTGACACAGAGGCTCTGATTCCTGGTTTTTAAATGTCCTCCAACCAGCTGTCTTCACTGGTCAGTGATCAGGTGACCGAGGATGGCAGATCATTCCTTGCATCTTTCTGAGGAATGTACTGTAGTAATAGAAATGTAGGAATGTAGGAATAAGTATCTCATCTTGACTAAACTTACTTAACGTACGTATACTGCCTCCCTCATGATGGAGGCCATTAGCTGACTAAAGATCAGTCATTCCACAGCCATCTTTCCCCATAGGATAAAATGGGATGGTGTGTGGTACAAACAGCTACATACAATATACCTATGGTGACTAGCTGTGGTTAGTAAAAAAAGGACTGTCAGAAAATTCAAATAACATTTGAGTTGAGTTACATGTTTTTTGGAAGAATAAAAGAAAGCTTTTGAAAAATTTGGAAAAATAGAAAACATTTTGCACTCACCTTTGTTTGTTGTCCTATTATTGCAGTTAAAATAAGATTTCCCACAAGAGAACACAAGAGAAAGTACTGTAAAACTTCTTTCTCCTAGGCCACGCACCCTAACAAAAACCTTCTTAACACATCAATTTCCCTTCGGGATCGATAAAGTCTTATCTATCTTCTTAGCAGCTCTTCTTATTCCATCTTCTGGGGTGCTGGAGACATGAGTGGAAGTAGCCATTTCACTCTGTCACTTTTCTAGCACTTAGGAGAAGGATCTCTGAAGATTTTGAATAAAATCCCTTCATCGGCTGCTACATTCATAATTTGATAAGAACCAGTTACTCCAGCCGACATATAACTAATTATTAATAAAAGCAGTTCATATTTAAATAACTTGTAGTCAGCAAGGAGGAAAAAGCTCTATCATTTGAAATGTTAAAATACTCAAGAGCCAAGGGCTTTCCTCCAGCATTGCATTTTCTTCTGAAAATCCTCCTTTTTCACCTCAAGAAAGGCTGTAGCCTACTCTATGTGGCAGAGCTGAAGTGTATCTGCATGGATAGATGGATGTGTACCGTACAGTACGTGTATGTCAGGTTTGCGGTGGTCTTTGATAACAACTGGGTCTTCAGAGCAATCAGGATCTCTGCATCATTGATATCCTCTGCGTGACATATATAGGACTATACACAATCTCCAGTGAAAGTAGTCATCAGGTATTGTATAACAGTGCTTCCTAAAACGAAAAACCACTTTTATTTATGTGTTGATGTTATTCAAAATTACGTATTTTTCCTAAATGTTCTACTAAACATTCCCTGTAAAATACCACATTCTGAGCCTAGTAGAAACAAGGAGAATGTGTTACTGTGACAGAAAAAAGAACAGAATCTATTGAATTTGAGTGGTTCTCAGTGATAGGCAAACAAATGGAGACAAACGTTCAGTGCATTTGAAACTCAGAACCCGTGTTCCTTTTTTCACAAAAGATTGCAGGAGTCTAGAACAAGTGGGGCCTCTTTCAGGACATATCAAGATTAAATCCTTTAATCATTTAGGTACTAACAACCAATGAGCTAGATCGGACAAACAGGCTTCTCCTGTTGGCAACCTTTCTTACTTTAAAATGTTCTCAAGAGGCCAGTGTAGCATAATCTACACATTTATAATTCGTCTCAGTTAAATGGCACCTACAGACTGTAAACCCCACAGGTGAATTGCCTTCTGATCATTATCTTTTGAGGTTCATTTCACAATATTAATAGGGAACACACAAACTCTAGCAAGATGCTATAAAGACTGATATGCAATTCAAGGCCAGGGATCTTTTGGAACACTTCTGCTGAAATCAATAAACTAGCCCTTGCAGTAACACTGCTATTGATCTAATGGAAGAATCAGGATTAGGAATTTACGTGGGTGAAGGTGAACATTAACCTTTTTTCTGTACTGTACTGGAACTCTCCCTCTTCGAAATTTAGGAGGAAGAGCACACAAAAATAACTACATCTCTAGTGTACATTTTAATTGATTCAATTTATTGTCCTCAGATTAAGATAATAGATGTAAATCATAGGATTTTCTCTCTCCGCAAACACAAAACATTTTACAGGCAGCATATGGTTGTACAGTATTATTTGAGACAGTGCTGAAAACACTCTAACAGATTGTTGTACCTGACGGCCCAAGTAACACTTGTCTCTTAATTTGACATCATTTGTAATTCTATGTCTGTGTATTAGAATATTTTGTAAATATATTGTTGCATAATGTTCTTAAAATATATAAAAATGTACACACTAAAAATAATTGTTGATCACTATATATTCATCTGTTTGCAGCTAATGGCTTTGTTTATTCATTAAAGTTAGTCAGATACAGTAAGGTGACTTTAAGCACACACCATCACAAATTATTTTTTAATTCACACTGATGCTAATTAGTCAGAATGAAATGAAAACCATCTCACTTTTCCCAGAAGGGCACTGCTGACTGTGATCACCAGCTGGCCATCTGCAATTGTATATTTTTACTGTTAAAAAGGCACAGCCAAATTAGAGTTTAAAGGATGTTTTTGGAGTATGAGTAAAAAAAAGAACTATAATTAAAATAAAATTTGTTGGTTTGTGCTCTGCAATGTAAGTACACTACCCATTCCATGATGAATTAATTAGATGGGCCATTTGTGAACAGGAAAATTTGTTTTCCTCACAGTTAAACTATATGGTGTCCTACAGTATGTAACTATCCAGTCAATATACTGAATTTTTTATTCAGATAGTTCACAAAACATTTTAGAAATTAAGGTGCACATAAAAAAGTTAAGGTAGCTTTAACACATGCATAATGAATATTAATGATTTTGGTTAGCACTGATAAATAAAGCAGATCTCACGCTTTAAAAACAATATTGGCCTAAGGCTAACAATCTGTTCCACTTAGGGATCTTTTTGTGCTCTAATAATTGATCATTTTCAGAACTGAATCACCTCAGGGGTGAAGTCATACTTTAATTTTGAATTCAAATGGGGGATTAAATGGGGGATGGAGAGTCATTTGTGTGAACCAGAGTGTACACACAAGATGGCTTGACTAGCTGTGCTAGAGATTGTATTTGTATGCTTAAGTTTTACAATCCTGTTTTGTAGCCTCTCCCCTCTTCTCTAATTCTGATTCATTCAGCTCACTGTCATGTATTTCAATATCTGTTTTACTTCATGTTGTTAGTCATTTCAGTCTGGAGACTCGTGAATAATTGTTTATTGAATACTGGCAGGTGATATAACGACAGCATCTCTGGTATTTAGACTCCTTTTGTGATTCCCATGATCTCTAAGAAACTCAGTGCTTCACTTACCTGACTAGAGGTCATCTCTGGACAGTGGGGCATTAGATGTTTTTTAATTGTTTATCAAATAGATGCAAGATACTCCTTTTAAAGTTCAGGCTATCAATGAATGTTTTTGTGGCACAAACTTGTTAGAGTATTCTACATTGCATCTAACAGGCATAAAAGAATCCCCCAGGACCTGCATATGTCTTAATTTATTGAGTGTTGCATTTCTATTGCGTTGTATAAATCAATGTGAATCTTAAGACACACATTCAAGTACTGGTTTGTTCATAAACATGGTAATAAAGTGGTAGGAAGGGCTCAGGAAATGCTATGAATGCTTTGAGAACAGGGTATTCTAAATCTGTGGGTTAGCAGATTCAACAGAGAAGGCAAAGGCTCTAAATTCTGCAACAATTCTGTTTTGGGGACAGAAGTGGTTTAAAAAAATACCAACATTTCACCTTGGACGGCTAATAGTAAATTTGTTCCACATGTCATAAAAGTCTCATCTCAGCAATGATGGTGATTTTCAGAGGTTTTTAGCAAGTATGATGTGGTCCAGCTAGTATGTAAATGAATCACAAATATACAGATGGAATGGATGAAGATTACCTATCATTACTGAAGTATAAAGAAGTGCATTCTGTTTTCCTGTCCCAGAAAACATCTTCTCTTTCCTTATTATTTTTTTCAAATACTCTTGATATCTCCTTTTGGTAAAGACGAAAGAAATCCCGTCTCCAAAATACGTGTGAGGTGGAAATGCCATTGAGAATAAAAATCAGTAAAATAGTAAAATAAATTGAGTAAAATAGAATAAAATTAATTGAAAATACAAAGGCTTGTTCAGAGGATCTATACGTTTATGGTTACAGAGCCATATCCCTATGCATAATATTGTGTTCTAAGGACCTATAACCTTGATACGCTTCAGTACATTGATTTTGTAGTGTGGTCAGGACTGAAGTGAAAACAAGTCACAAAACGGTACTAAAAACGGTCTAATAAATCCAGCTCTGCAACTTCAAAAATGAAGTACCATTCTATACTCAGCACTCAGTTTCTGTCATACTGGTCACCCACAACACATAGCCAATTGGGATAGAAGATACAATGCCAACAAATTTATTTTTGTGAAAAAATATGTATTCGTTTTAACTATCTAAAAAAAAAAAACAGAAAAAAGGAATATACATAACAATACCTCCACCCCCTGCCTCTGTTACTGGTGCTTGCCCTCTTTATGACAAAATTAAAGAGGTGCAATACAAGCACCCAGCAATAAGGCTCTGACTGTGTCTGCAGCATCACTACAAGACTTCATTTATGACAATCCCAAGGTTACCAATGTATTGTATACTGTAATGTTTTATTTCTTCTCAAGCTTTAAATATGAATTTATATTTCTCATTCCTGATTTGTCAGTATTCTGACCATTTTAGTTCTCAGTGTTGCCATTTGTTAAGCTACAGAAATATGAACTGTACAGTAAATACAAGCTTTACATTAGTGATTTGTTATTACTCTGATTTCCTTCAGGCACCAATTCTGAGAACATTTGGTAACCTATTAATTAGAATGCTATGAAAGTGCATTTTGTGAAGGCAGGACACACCCAGAACAGGACGCCAGTCCATTGCATGGCAAACACGGACACAAATGTGTCATGATCGTAAACCCCTCCTCTTAAGGGCGCTCCAGCCCTTCCCTTCGTTTTTTACTCATCCCCTGCACATGTTCCCTGTTCCAGCCGCCTTTTTCAGTTTCCCTTAAAAGCCAGACGCTGGCTCTGTTCCAGGCTCTGCATTGGTTTTTGCACCAGGCGAGTCCGGGACTTGGAAGCGCCTGGTCCCGTCAAGGTTTTAGTTTCTGTTCCTGTTCCCGTTCCCGTGCCGGTTCCGACCGGGTTCTTGTTTTTATCTTGTCTGTCTTGGATGGATCGCCTGGCTTTGGACTTTTGCCCCATTTTGGATTCCCCTTTTGGACTCCAGACTGTTTGCCCCAGCCACACCTTGTCACGCCCTCTGCAGCCAGAGGGCACTCTTTCTCTGTCCTGTCTCTCGTTTCCGGTGCTTTGCTGTCCTTCCGGTGTTTCTCTCTCTCTGGGGCTATATATTTCTGGGTCTTTCTTTGCCTTCGCTCAGCATTGACGTTCGGATGTCCTGAGACCCGCCTAGCACCAGGTCGCCCCACGTCCGCTACCTGAGGGCATAGGTCTCTATATGGCATTTCCTGAAGAGCTGAGCCACGGCTAACCCCCGTCTCGCCGCTACGCATAGGGTTTTTTTCACTCTCCTGCCATTCCATGGGTCGTCCTTTCCGACATCTGTGACACACCTCCCTCGACCACCAGCAAACCATGGACACGCCCCCCTGTTTTCATTCCCGACTCCCGCATGCTGTGTTCCCGTGTTTCCTCACTCTACCCCAGATTGTGTCGTCTGCATAGGGTCCGGAAAGAATGCCTCCCTGACAAAATGTGCATACATTCACACCCAGAGCCAATTTTCTAACCCAACCAGTATGTCTTTAGAGTGTGAGAGTAAACCAGTGCATCCAGAGGAAACCTATATGAACACAAGAAGACCATACAAACTCCACACAGCATCCCAGGAATTGAACCTACAGTGTAGGACCCCAGTGTTGCGAGACAGTAATTCTAACCCATGCATCACCATGCGCCTTAAAACATAATTTTAAAGTTGTTTAAAAAAAAACATTTGATGGATTTCATCATGTGAAAGAAAGGATCGTGATACTTTGCGACCTTGCTAACCTACAGTATACTGTTTTTATCATAGAGTTACGTATTCACTAATTGCAGTGTTCCTAACCACTTGTATGTTTAAAAACCTAATTTGTTGAAATGATAGCAAATTAGACACAGTAAAATGTAACAGTAACAAATTGCTGTATCGTGTAATGATAGCATGGGGTCATGTAGCTTTAAATGAACAAAAGGTAGCAAAGTTTGTAGCAACTAACATGTACCAGAGTACTGTACATGCAGTCATCTCAACCACCTGTTAGCCATCTAACACAATATAACTACAGTACCTACAGTATGTTTTTGCTTTTTATTCAAACAAGTCCAGGGGTTCTCCCTTTCCATATATTCAGTATATTCTCTTACTACTGTATTAATTAATGAAATTCCTTTATCACACAAGCATGTTGTTAAGATGGTAAAGGCATTTCAAAACAAGGGCATGATAAAATATTAAAAGCACTGAAAACGATGCTGGAAGGGTAAAATCAGAATGTTATCCCTTGACAATTTTTCACAAGGGAATGTTGAATCAGTAGTGTAATCTAGGCTCTCTAGTGCATTTTAAGTATTTTTTAATGTTTAATGCCTGCACTAAGATCCACAGAGACCTTGTAGTAATAAAAGCCA
The DNA here is from genome assembly GCF_059453375.1 of Lepisosteus platostomus. NCBI lineage: Eukaryota > Metazoa > Chordata > Actinopteri > Semionotiformes > Lepisosteidae > Lepisosteus > Lepisosteus platostomus. The sequence continues at coordinate 35,263,514 of NC_142621.1, forward strand.
TGTATTGAGAGCAGCACATTGATGTTCATAACATACGAATATGAGGAAGTGAAAGGTTAGTATTTTTCTCCCAGTTCTCTTTACTTACCTCAGGCTAATATAAAATATATATGACTGTAGTTTCCATAGTCCACAGCTGCGATCTTTTTTCACTGGGTGATCTTTCTGTACAGCCAAGAGTGTCCTCAAGAGTTCTTTGGTTTTCAGCTATTGACAACACAACCAACCTGGTTCATTAAATGATAAATATACATTCTAGCTAAGCCAAACGGCACATAATTGCAATAATAAATCTAAGTGTTGATTTGAAAGACAGATTGTGTCACGCCCTCTGCAGCCAGAGGGCGCTCCTTCTCTGTCCTATCTCTCATTTCCGGTTCTTTGCTGTCCTTACAGTGTTTCTCTCCCTCTGGGGCTATATATTTCCGGGTCTTTCATTCTGCCTTCGCTCAGCATTGATGTTCGGATCTCCTGAGACCCACCTAGCACCAGGTCGCCCCACGTCCGCTACCTGAGGGCATCGGTTTCTATACGGCATTTCCTGAACAGCTGAGCCACGGCTAACCCCCGTCTCGCTGCTACGCATAGGGTCTTTTCGCTCTCCTGCCATTCCACGGTTCTTCCTTTCCGACATCCGTGACAGAATACTGAGCCATTTTTCGACCCCGCGAGCGGTGCCTTTTGTTTTTTCCACAGCTTTTTTCTTTTTCTCTGGGCATTTTTTTCAGTTCCTCTATTCTAATCACTGGATATCACTCCAATGTTCCGTGTCTGTGAGCGGGTCCTGTGCCTGGCTTTCCTTGGGTTGTCCACTCCGATATCAGCATTAGTTTGGTGAGCTTTCTGCCATTCCTCCATTCTTTTCGCTGGATATCTCTCTGAGCATCCGTGTCTGTGAGTGGACTACGGTCTGGCTTTCCTTGGGTTGTCCACTCCGATATCAGCGTTAGAATGTGAACGTGCCTATTGCCCAGTCTGCGATATTTTTCCCCGGGTTTTTTGTTTTTTATTCTTGTTTTTGCCTGTTGTTTTGATTTTTCTCTTCCTGGTTTCCCCTCCTTTTTGGTCCTCCCTGCTCCCTGTGTCTCGGAACTTTTGGTTCCTCTCATTTCCGGTTCTTTGCTGTCCTTCCGAAGTTTCTCTCTCTCTGCAGCTATATATTTCCGGGTCTTTCATTCTGCCTTCGCTCAGCATTGACGTTCGGATGTCCTGAGACCCGCCTAGCACCAGGTCGCCCCACGTCCGCTACCTGAGGGCATAGGTTTCTATACGGCATTTCCTGAACAGCTGAGTCCGGGCTAAGCCCCGTCTCGCCGCTACGCATAGGGTCTTTTCGCTCTCCTGCCATTCCACGGTTCGTCCTTTCTGACATCCATGACAGATTGAAAGAGAGGCAGACTTGAGTGCCAAGCACAGAAAGTTTTGTCTTTAGTCCTTTCCCTAGAAACAATAAATGCACAAACCTTCACCTGTGAAGTTGTAAGACGCTATGATGAGATTCTCAAATCGTACTTGCAATTTAACCTCTACTGGGACATTTTCTATTCAGCAAAGTTACATGTTGTAATATATTGTATATATATACTGTATGGTAGTTTTTATTTGCATACAATAAGTATTTTCTGAAGATCATGTTAAGGAATCAAATGTAAAACTTACAACATGCATAAGAATATTGATGCAACCGTATTGCTTTTTTTTAAACAAGTGAGTTTATTTAGTCTTTTTTTATCTCCTACTTTCAGGAACTCATTAGAATGCAATATTTGAAGGTGAGGTATCTCTTACAGAGTATTCTCAGGGTTTAATCAAGTGTCAATGTTTAATTCTGTCAGAGGTATTTTTCAGGACATTCGGGTATATTGGGTACATTCGGGTACACTTGGGTACATTTGATACATTTGGTACGTTCTGGTACATTCAGGTATATTTAGTTACATTTGGGGACATTCAGGTACATTTGGGTACATTGGATACATTGAGTACATTTAGGTATATTGGGGTACATTCATATACAATTAGATACACTTGGTTCTTTTGGGTACATTAGGTACATTCAGGTACATTGGGTACTTTTGCGTACATTGGTTACGTTGGGATACATTCAGATACACTTGGGTACATTCTGGTACATTTGGGTCTATTGGGTACATTCAGATACATTTGGGTACATTTGATACATTGGATACCTTCAGGTACATTTGGGTACATTTGGTACATTCAGGTAAATAAATGTGATCTGAGTGTTCTTGTGATGTACACATACTGCAGCAAATAGGTTGATTTAAGTATCATCCCTGCCTAAGCCATTTCCTTGCTTGATTTCACTCAAATGAATCAGTTGCTGAATCTTATGTTGTTTTACGTCCTGTCATGTGAGATAGAATTTAGGTGGGATGGCTATAAAACATTGCTCATTCTGCACACTTCATCCTTTATAACCATATCTGACTGGAGCTCACTTTTGAATGGCTTCTCTCCAGGCAAGATTGTATTTAATGACATACAATAGAGGTGTTTGTGACTGTCACGAACAGTTCTTTCCGGGCCCTATGCAGACATGATCCGGAAGGGAGTGAGGAAACGCTAGGAAAAAGTCATGCAGGAGAGGGTATGGAGACAGGGTGCGTGTCCAGGGGGTGCAGGTGTCCAGGGAGAGTGAATCCGGGGCGAACAATCCATGAGAAAATCCAAACGGGTAATCCAAGGCAGAAGGTAGAGTCCAAGGCCAGGGGATCCATCCAGGGAATAAAACCATGAACTGGGTTGGGACCGGCAGGGCAGGGAATCAGGAACAGAAGGTTAAAACCATAATGGAGCCAGACGCAGCAGGACCCCAGGCTCTCACGAAGCGGAATTCAATGAGGAACCAGGAGTGACGTCTGCGTCTGGCTTTTAAGGTGAAACGGAAATAAGAAACAGGTGCAAGTAATGGGGCAGAACAAGGAAGGGCTGGAGATGTCTCTATACACTGCAAGGATTTTGGAGTTAGTGTAACACTTTTGTCTTACCAACCTTTTTGTGTAAAAAAAATGGTTTCAATTGTTCAAATCCTACATGTTCAAAGCACTGCTTTAATTTGGAATATTAAACCTAATAATAGAGTAAGATGTGCAATTCTGTCCTCTGGGGTCAGCTGAAATATGTCTTGTGTTGTCAGGTGGTTGTGTTGTTGTGTTGTTGTGTTTGTTGCTGGGTAATTAGGCTCATAAAAGAGCTGTAGACATTCCTATCAACTTGTTTTAATTTGACTTCACCATTTGCAGTGTCTCTTCAATGGTCAAAATGCATACCCTACAACGTTCTGTTAAACAAAACATTTACCCTATTCCTACGAGTTTCGTAAGCTCAATTGGTCACAAACTTTATGTGGTTATTGCCTCAATGGGATATGCAAACATACTGACTTTTACACTCTACAATTTATTGGTCCTAATACTTATGCTCACTTAAAATGACTGGGTTCAAAACAATTTATGCTTTTGACAAACTTTGACTTCACTGTCACATAACTTTTGAAGGGCATTGTATAATACCAACGGAAGTTGAATGCATAAATTTTTTGCTGCTTCAGCGAAGTATTGTAATGAATACTGAGGGCAATTTTCACGCTGATTGTAATGTGGTTACAAACCTCCTTGACTGAGATAGTTAAGGTTCTTGGGAAGGAAGGGATTTATCACACCTTTCAACATAATATGGCCAGCCCATACTTTTACAGATTTTTTTTTTCTGATCATGACAGAAGACTTCAATTCAACAGATTAAGCAACTTTTAATCTTTGTCAGGAGTTTGACCAATAAGTAAAGTTGAAAGCCCTATAGATCTATACAGTTTAAGTTAATGTAAATTTTCTAAAATTTATTTAACTGTATCTGCAACACGATCATTACAGATTTATTGGAGAGTGGATTATGGAACATGCCAGATTGATGTTTACCTAAGATTTTACATTATTTGCTTTAAGTAAAAAAAATTACCATTGCAATCTACTGTGTATTGCAATCTATATCTTTTATTGATTTAGCAATCACCTTTAGCCTCTTTTCCATATTGTAATTTATATTTTCAGTCTTTCATAGTAAAGGCACTACTTGTTCATTGAAAATGCGTTCATTGTATTGTTCATGGCAGACTTCAAGTCTAACATTTTTTTAAATGACATACTGATTTCTTAGGTGGCATGGTGATGTAGCAGCTGATACCCCTGCCTCATACAGTAGCTCAGAGTTCTCAGGTTTTGGGTTCGATTCTTGTTTCTCCTGTGGTCATTTTCCAGACACTCCGGTTTCTTCTCCCAGTCAAAAGACATGCTGTCTAGGTTAATTGTTGTCTTTAAACTGTCATCAGTGTGTGTGTCCTGTAGTTCTGTAGGCCTAGAAATTCACATTCTCACATTGGTGGAATTAGGCTTGTGTTTGGTATAAAAAGGGAGTACATGGGTGTGGCTATTGCAGTGTTGGAGTTATCTGTTATAGTTATGAATAAGTGGCAGTGGCAGTGGCAGTGGCAGTGGCAAAAATTAAAAGTAGTCAGAACTTAAAGGGAAATTATTTTAGAGGTGAACAATGGTGTTTGGTTAGATGAGTTTTGATTTATTATGGATATCTCAACTTGGGTTTGAGAATGATTAGTATGAATTTTTGGATTGGATTCGGTATTAGTCATGGTTTAGGAAGAGAGGGTAAATTGGTGTGTTCATAACTATTTCTCTGAAAAGTGGCAATATTTTCAGTAGAGACTTCAATTTTAGGAGGTTAAGTTGAAGATTGTACTGAACTGAATAATTACCATCTTCTTGTGTCCAATGGGGAGGTGTTGATGGACTTCTGTACCCTGCTGTGACTTGCTTAAATTTGCTAAATGCAATTGTCAAAAAAGAGTGGGATTATTTTCACTGCTTGTGAAATATGTAGATGTGGTATTTAAGGATTAACATATTAGTGTGGTGTCACCTCATCATATGTTAATGTCCTTACCAAAACTAAGAGGCTCATTAAACACCAGCTAGTCCCTGTTTCTGTACTGCTAAATAGACTCATTGCTGGATTCAGAACTGTTTGACACTGATAAAAGCAATCACTAAATGTCTTCATAATGCACAAATGTACAGTAGATGAATAACTGAGCAAAAGTGGCAAAAAAGCATAAGAAGTAAGCACAAAAGGTAGTATTGCTGCTTCTATGCAAGATGTGGAGCTGTAATGCTGACAAGGTGAAAGGCACCATCTGGAAGAAAGAGCAGAAGAGGACATTTTTAAAACCTTTCACCTTGACCAGGACACACTGTGTCTTTTCTAAAAGAATGAATTTAATGGGATTTTGAAGGTCCAGTGCGCTTCATCATTTTGCATTAGTAATGGTCTCCATTTATTTCAGGAAATCACCAAGTGGTTACACCAGATAGCCTTCCCAACTGCCTATTTTTATTCCTTATTTTTTTTTTCTGCTTCACTCTGCTTTCATTTACCTTCCTGGGAAACCCCACTTCATGCCCCCCTCAAGCTATAATTTAAAATGCAGTGCCAGTTTACTGTTCCTGTCCTGCTCACTAGTCTTTGGACTCTTTGACATTTTCCAGTGCTCCTGCAGTCCAAAACTGTTTTGATAATGCTCAGCACCACTGGTATGTTTATTATTCCTCGCAATAGAAAAGCTGCCGACAATGACATGAGCATATTATTATTAATATTTCTCCTTTGGAGTGACTGAGTCTGCTGTATTCCCATTGTGCAGAGACCAATTTTAACGAGTTGCCAAGTTCCCTTCCCTGCTAGTTTACATCAAGACTTTCTTAAGCAGCATATAAAACTGCTGGCACCAGATATAATAGAAGGCTCTACGGGATAGAGTGCATCATTCTAACTGCTTACTTTAATAAAAAAAAGTTCCAGTATAGTAATGTTTTCTGGATCAAGCATACACATATTTTCATTGTATCCCACTGTGCCCAGTGTACTGTACATAATTCCCAACACCTTCACAAAATACCTCACTGAGTGCTGTTTATTTTGAGAACTATAATATGTATGATCTAACTGTCAGTAAAGGCTTTTATGTGATCTCTTTAAGAAACTCAATATTAACCTGTATGCGTCATTATTTTTTTGTGAAGATCTAGGAAAGATTTTCAAATAATATAGTAGTGTTTCCACTGAAGAAGGAAGAACACAGAAAAGCTGTTAGTTTGATTTTTTTGAAAAATGAAGGAGAATTTTAAGGTGTAGACAAGAAAATAATATTCAAGAAGCTCTGTGTCTCATGACTACTACACTTCGTCAACTTTGTCGTCACAGGAAAGCTGAAAATAGTGTGCTTAAGGGTTGGTGTAGGAGGAGCTGGTCACCCACATGGTTTAATCTATTTTCTTTAGGGATTATTTCATTGAATCACTTTAAGATTTCATTCTGCCTGTGAAATAATGTGTTCCATTTGACTTTAAACGTTTTTGGATGATTCTCCATGATTTGTGGGTGGTGGCTGGGTGGCAGGGAGGTCATTTTCTATTAAAAGCCAATCCCTGCTTTGTATTTACAAATAAACAAAAATCCTACATTTGTTTTCTTTTGCAGTCTGTCAGACCGAGGCCCTGCTTCTGAATTAGCTTGTTTATTCTGCAAATTACTAAAACATGAGAAATGACTCAATGGGGGGTGGAAAGCAGGGAGCGTTACCCTGAGCACACTGATATCAGGAGGGGTATGAGATTCCTTTAACTTCATCTAAATTCACCTCCTTAAAGGCTAGTTCCAGGCACATCTCCAGAAGTGGCGTGCCAGAATCTGAAATCATTACATCTTGCCTGACAAATTTTGCCCCCTGTGGCATGGGTAACATAAATTTTTCTGGTGCACAACTTACATAACCCTAAGATGCCTTGCTGGTAAGTGTGTACAGGAGTCTGTTTGTGAATACGGAGATCAGCTGGCAAGAACCGGTTTGATATTGCAATCCTTGCCTGGGGGTGGCTTCATTTCATTCCAAAGGGTGTGGATTTAGCTGTTGTTTTCCTGACACGCTAGCACCTGGGAGAGATGCCTGATCTCCTGAGAGGAGGAAAACTGCATTCAAGACTGAGCTGTGCTTTCCAGCACCAACTCAGTCACATTGTGAAGCATGTGAGGGGAGAACTGAGCAGAATTCTGATAAAACTGTGTGATTCACATACAAAATAGTACAGCCTTTAGCAAACAAGGTGTGAAAAAGAATAGGCTGGGGGAGTAGTAAGAAGGGGTTTCCCTTTCATCCTTCGTACAGCATAATACTGGCAATTAGCTAAATCATTTTTGCTCCCTAAACTAGAACCCCACCTGAATCATATATATGTTTGCTATGCATGCATGCAGTAGCATGTTCAGTACTGAGCCAATGCAGTGATTGATAGAGTCCCTATCGCACTGCAGCAGATGGATAACATTCTTCTTTTTTTTCCTTCCCCTAGATGGCACCAAAATAGGCTGTAGAAATGAGAATCCACATGAAAATGATTACTATATATATATATTATTGGCTCTCACACAAGATTAAACATTTATGGCTTAATCCGCTAAGGTCTGGGAATGCAGACGCATTAGCATTAACTTCTTATCAGATATTTGGACCACACTCATAAAGAATTCAGGCACCAGTAAAGGTAGTGCTTGTCCAATACCTTTTCCCAACAGACTAGTCTTTTTGAATAAACACTTTTGCTCATTTGAAATGTGAGCTTGCACACTTTGCTGCCAGAGCCTATGTATATTATTATAACCAGTTGTAGATATTTTTTAAAGTTACTTATGCCATCTCACCTTAACCTTATTGAGTATTTCTCTCTTAATGCATGTTTTCAGATGTTAATTTGTGTTATTTTCTCACTGTAGCTGCACAGGCTAGTGATTTTCCTAATTATTGATTCTGAAAGTACAGTATCTAAAATGGCCATCGTGGGGACATACTGTATGTCACTGTCAGACAGAGAATCCCTTGTATCCTTTCTGTTCTTTCCATTTCCTATTATTCCAATGTACCTCGCACTGTCTCTCAAAATACTCTTTGTGTGTCTGATTGCCATTGACTTTGTAATATTGCTTGAGTTTCAAAACACCAGCCTCTTTGATCAGTCTTATTGCAAATTTTATTCCGTTTTATTATGGAAGTGTGAATTAGTTTTCACGACTTCCCATTTTGGATTCCCCAGCTGATAAATTATATTCCTCTTCTCTTTATGCTTATCCCACTTCTGCCAGCAAATGAGAACTGTCTCTACATTTACCCTGAAAGGTGGGCTGTGATGACATCTCTCTATCACAATGTAAGCCCACACTGAATGCAGCTGACATATCAGTGTATGGAGGAGTTACATGACTGTCTTATTGACAACAATGCCCAGCAGGGTCATAGAGGTCACTGTTCTGAAGTAATGTCTTACCCTGACAGGATAAAAGAACTGCATCTTTTTAGTTCTGAAAAGAGAAGGCTATGACGGGACACTTGATACTGAAGTATTCCAAATTCTCAAATCTTTGCTAAATTGAGAATAAAAAAAAAAGACAAAAAAATCAAACACAAGGTTGATACAAGAGAACTTTGGGGAAGCTGATTAAAAACTAAGGACTGGATATACTTTTTTATACAAGGTTTTGTGGGAGTATGGAACTTGTTAAGGGTTTTTTTAAAGAACCAGATGGATGAAATCTTTCTTATGCTCTCATGAAAGAACAGGTATTAGATGCATTTAGATGTATAGTATACAGCTTTATGTGAGGTGAATTATTTTCTTTGGACAGGAAGGATATTTTTAGTAATCTCAGAATTCTAACACATATCTGAAGAAAACTTAAACAAATCTGCTTACTGAGGCTTCCATTTTTGTATTTCCTGAGGTTTTCAGTTCAAAGTCATTGTTATTCCTGGTCAAGGAGAAAGCAGGAACTGGTGTAGATACAAACAATGATAATGCATATTTTCTGGTAATTTAACTATGTTGATGATAGACTCCCACTGTAACAGCTATGACACTGAAGAACACTAAATGAATTTTTTTTTATTACTCTCAAACTGTAACATAAATGTTAAGGGATTAAGCAAATATTGACAGAACAATTTTGGTCTCACAGCATGATTTCTTGCATTTTCAGTACTTAGTATCTGAAAGCCCTTTCATATCTGTGAGAGATGTCAGCAAAATAGGGTCACAGTACAACTGAAATGGCAGTGCAGTTTTTTGATGAATATGTTCTTGGCAAGTAGATGTGTGTTGATTGCTATGTTTATAAGTAAATGACAATAATAAACTTGGTTTCTTCTTAAAGACAGTTCTGTACTTAGCTGGTTAATGGAATGCATTATTTCATTTTTTCTGTTTTGTGTCACCAGTTATCGCTTTAACCATTTTTGCTGAATATTTGCAGTCTCACACCTTAACAACCTAAATTAAGATGGTAGCTGACTGCATTTTTACCAAAAAAAAATTAAGTGCAGTAATCCTTAATTTCCCCCATTGTATTTGTAGTCTGGGATACAGATTTCCTGGATTTTAGAAACACCCAGTAGTGCACTGCTTACAGAATGAAAACTTTGCTTCTGCCAAGTTTTTGGTTTCCCGACTACCCTTGTGATTCCTTTTGGAGGTCTTGTATGTGTAACTAGACACATTCTGATGAGCATTTAAATGCAAGAAAACCTCTAGAGTTCAGACCAATGTTGCTCTTTTTTACAGGAATTTCCAAACCTGATTTAATTTTCATACACATTGGGATTTTGGTCTGAGAGTATAACAGAGACCTGACAGAATCCTGTAAGATTTGTAGGGTTGGGGTGAATTCTTTAAGTGAGAAACAAAGAAATACTATATTTTATAGGTGTGCAGCCATTTGGTCTATTATTATTTGTGATAATTTTATTAAACCTTTGAATTTGTCTATAATTTTATTAAGGAAATCTATAATCTTACATACATATTTCATTTAAAAGCACCAGGGTATGTGATAAATGTTTTTTTTTCCAATTATACATAATACCATGGTAAATATTGACATACACAAGAAAAGATCTTAAAACAGCATTTTAGTACAATATTTTTACCTTCCTAGGCAGGTAATATTAACTGCCTTGCCAAATGTAAACAAAATACACTTAAGTAAAGGTCGGTCCAGATCCATTGTCATTTAAATTATTGTAAGATTAATTCTAATCACAGGTGCCCATGGATATACTGTATAGTATCACCACGCCAAAAGCTGATGAAACACTGAATATGATCTGAACAGTGGCCCAGGTGTTTTTTACTTTCTGTAAACCCTTGAATCTGTAAAAATGAAGATACAGATGCAGCCATTCAAAATGGGTGAGGTATTTCGCGGCATACCCCGGTGGGCGTGTCACAGTATCACGCGGTATCACGCATTTCACGTGTGTCACGTGACTAACTATCCGGCGTCGCCTTGTAAAACCGCCAGGGGGAGCTTAACCTCTCATGTACAGCATTTGAGCCTTTAATTTTGAACTGTGTATTACAGCATGTTAATCATCAGTCATTAAAATGTTGGTATATATTATGAAAGCAAGATTGCTCAGTTGGACAGAAGTACACAACCTACCTTTATCAGAAATATTTATGCATCAAAGCCTTTACTGAAGATATTACTAATAGTATTAATAATGGATGACTTTGGACAAGCTGTATACTCAAAGTATAATTTCTTTAGCACATTTGTACAAGCACTTGGAATCTGTCCAAGCCATACTTTGTCAGGCATTTTGTTTTACTTCAACGGGGCATAAAAACTTCCTTGCTTTTAACAGGGCGTTTCATAATTTCTAGCTACGAAAATGATTTAAAATGCGACACCTATCATTCAACTAGAGCTTAAAATATCACAAGGAAAAATACACACCGGTATTCCATTTCTCCCTAAACATTGTAAGCTTCGAAGTCTTTAACTAACGTGATACCGGAGTCAACAAGCATACTTTTAGAATTTGATTAAAAGGGAATATAATATGGAATCGCGTATCTAAAGAATTTAATAACGGTATGATTATATCCGTGTACTGCGGCAGGACTGTGTAAGGCTGTTTCGCCTACCTGAACATGCGAGCTGTCTTGTAGCCTACTGGTCTAGGTGCGTGACTTCCAACTGGTAGGTTGTGTGTTCGAATCCAGCTGGTGCTGGACTTTTATTTTAACAAACATTTCTTCGAAAAAATAGGTAAGCGATATTATGGACAATCAATTGACTTTTATATTTCAAAATATCGCAACATGATCGATATTTGCGATATTTTGAATATATCTTCCCTTCTGACAGTGGTTCCTGCTTCTATTGTGTGTGTGTGTGCAACAGTAAATTTTTATAGAGAAATGGAGGCGGGACAGTATGCGTTACAATATAAACATTTATATTGATTTAAATCGTGTTCTGATTTAAATCGCAAACGCGTGTTTAATTATGTGTTTTTTAATCATGATCAGGCTAATGCATTTCTACATTTTCTGTATGAACCAGCTTAGAGGTTCATACAGAAAGACAGCTTGTGTTTAAATTGAGTGTAAGGTAATTTATGCTTCTAAAGTCATGGTCAGTATTGTTGTACTGTGCTGTACTGTGTCACATTATTTTATAGCGTTTTTATTGCGTTATTAAATCCGGTGGCGCTGTGTTAGTTTCCTGACTCACATTATTTAAACTGCGACACTGATCATTCATCTCTAAATAAACTTTATTTTATATAGCATTTTAAGCGAATAGGTAATTAGATTGCTCATAAACCTAATCACTTTTTCTTCATAAACACAGCGTGATTGCTCTCTGAAAATGCTTTTCCTTTATTTTTAAAGTAGGCTCAGATTTCAACTATAGATCGTATTATTATAAACTTTCTTGGAAAAATGTATTTTATGTAAACCATGTTTGCTATTAATTCATTTAGGGCTAAAATACGTTCATTGTCTTCTAATCGAGTCGAGTTGACATTGGAAGCCTGCCACACCCGGACCGTTAACGCATTAGCACGTCAAAGCCCATTGAGCCAGTATTGGCTTTAGTATCCCCCCCTTCTCCCCTCAATTCAATTCAATTCAAGGTGTTTTATTTACATGACAGATGGGTACAAGCAGTGTTGGGTACTGTATGTATATTGTAACGCTTACGGCAGACAGGCACTGTGTAGGAGCCGACGCACCAGAGCAGCGCCTGCAATTTTTATATTTATAACTTAGTTTTTAAAATTAGTCAAGCAATACGAAGCATCTCCTTTTACTTAGTGCCTGAGCATACTGCAACGCGTGTGAAGCCCATAAACGATATTAATTTTGGAACTTAAACATACAGTATATGGCTGGTCTCGGTACTTTAAAGAAAACATACACACCAGTATTCCATTTCTCCCTAAACATTTTAAGCATCGAAGTCTTTAACTAACGCGATACCGGAGTCAACAAGCATACTTTTAGAATTTGATTAAAAGGGAATATAATATGGAATCGCGTATCTACAGAATTTAAAGACCAGACAATCGCAAACTCGTTTTCAATAAAATTATTTTATTCATTCAGCAGTTTGTGAGAGGGACATCCAGCAGGGAGAGACACACACACCGGTTTTCATTGACAACATTGTTTTTTTTTCAATTCCTCTTGTCTAACAGGAATGTTTTGTTTGTGGACAGACTGTTAGACAAGAGGAAAAGACTGCCTCCTCCTACGAAGCATTTCGTTGATCCGATCACGAATTCTTTTCCAGTCGTACGCAGCAAGGGTTGAGAATCTCCGATTCACCATCGTACTAATGGTTTCCCGGAGATTGGGTTAAAAAAAAACAAAAAACATACTAACAACTGTGCCATCCTACTCCTTAGTTAATACATTTTATTATTCATAAACAGTTAACATTGTTAGCAAAATATTTTGAATTATATTTAACCCTATTTTTTCTTTAGTTTTGTATTTAACTTATTATATGATAGTCAGACTTAATGTATATTTGAACAATGAAAATATATTTTTACAAGATTTTACATTAAGCACTTAAAATTAATATGGTTAATAATAGTAAACTGTAACATGCTGTAACAAGATCGGTTACAAGAAGAAAATGCTTTCAGAGAAAATGTTTCAACCAAACTTATTCCCACACACCCCGCCCCCACTACCATTAGAATATACACAAACATTTTAGCGTTTCATTCTGAGCAGAAGACCCTCACACCTGAAGAGTGCTGGCTGTGACGAATTAAACCGGTTTTACAGGTTTCAATCACAGACCATGTGACATGGGACTCAGTAAACTACAGTAACACCGTATTTGATAACGCTTTAAAAACGCTATAAAATAATGTGACTTGGCACAGAACAAGTTTACAACACAGTACAAAGATAAATGCTGACCATGACTTTAGAAGCATAAATTGCCTTACACTCAATTTAAACACAAGCTGTCTTTAGCCCTCTAAGCTGGTTCATACAGAAATGTAGAGATCTAGGCTCAGAACACACAGCTTCATTAGCGAATACATATGCAGGACAACTAGAGAAGACGTTTTACAGAGGGTGGATTTTTAGAAACATCCCATCAGACATCCCATCATATTCACAACGTGAAATCTAGAAAATAATATTACGTAACCAAAATCCGCAATATGGAAACAGAACCTGTGTAATTGTTGATAGATGATGTACTCGTAACATTTTTTCAAGACGAACTACAACATTTAAAAAATGACTTGTATGTACTTGATATCTCTAATCAATCCACGGGTCCCAGCACAAAACGAAAGTAAAACGCATACCGTTTCTCGCTTCTTATTGCTCAAAAGTAATTTGACCGTATGAAATGCATAATATAAACCTAGAAACATATACGTGAGCAGTACTTAAGCACTGTAGTATCGGTGTTAAGACATACCTCTCAAATACTGTAAATCAAGTTAAAAATATCTCAAGACCGATTCTGGTCGTAATGAAACCATGCAAGGGAGTTTTTATGTCCGTTGCAGTTCTTTTGCAACATGAATATAATTATATCGTTATTAATTTCTTGAGATACGCGATTCCATATTATATTCCCTTTTAATCAAATTCTAAAAGTATGCTTGTTGACTCCGGTATCACGTTAGTTAAAGACTTCGAAGCTTACAATGTTTAGGGAGAAATGGAATACCGGTGTGTATTTTTTTCTTTAAAGTACCGAGACCAGCCATATACTGTATGTTTATGTTAAGATTTCCCTTCAGTGGTAAAATTAGATATGAATATTCAATACTTAAACGGGCACAGTTAAGACATTAAATATACATGTACATATTGTATACAGTACAGTTTGCATACGGTAATATGTTTATGTTACGCGATTAAAAAATAAATAAATAAAACTGGAAGGTCCAGCACCACCATTATGTTTATATGGTTGTTTTTGTTGGTTGGTTGTTATTATGGTTATTAATAATTCGATCTATAGTTGTAATCTGAGCCTAAATAAAAAGAAAAAGCAAGTGATTAGGTTTATGAGCAATCTAATTACTTATTCGTTTAAAACGCTATATAAAATAAAGTTTATTATTAATTTGCTGGACAGAGCGGTGAACATTATTATGCATAAGACAAAGATAACGATCCTGATCAGTTTAGAAATCTGTGTACGCTGTAAGGTTTTTACTTCTTAAACTTTTAAAATACACGTTTAGAATTGAAAGAAATTCTCTTCCTGGTATAGCAAACCAGCACGTCTTTTTTCTCCAATCAGAGGGGTGTCAGATGGTGTCAGCCAATCACCATTCTGCGTTGGGTAGCAACGGGTGACTGTTCTCAGGCGGAAGATGTAAACAGCTTAATGTTCGTGTTAAATATTTTTTTTTAATTAAAATTCATTCTATACAGCAATCGCATATTTGGGTACCGTTTCATAAAACTTTCATGCTTAAAATGTTTAGGGAGAAATGGAAGACTGGTGTGTATTTTTTCTTTAAACTACCAAGACCAGCCATACACAGTACAGTTTACATACATACAGTAATGTTTTAAATTAATATCGTTTATGACCTTCAGATGCGTTATGCTCCTCTTCTTTTTATGCTCAGCTACTAAAATTTCCCTTTAGTGGTAAAATCCATATAAATATTCAAAACTAAGCGGATTAAAATGTGCACAGTAAAGACATTAAATGATTCAATCTTTGCACTACCAACCAATGCACCACGAGTGCCCCTGTCGGTCATTTTGGCCAGCCAATCACTTGCCCTGCGGTATGCTCCGGTGCCCCGCGGTGGCTTGTGGGTAGGTTACCGTACCGCGGGTTTTTACCGCGCATTTTGAATGGCTGCATCTGTATTATCTCTTATTTCAGCTAACAGAAACATACACTGTATACCAACAAGTGTACTGTATAGACTTTTTTTGTAAGAAGTGAACTTTCATTCTAGCTTTTTCTAGGTGTACTTGCAAGAAGCCACTTTCTTTTCATTTATTTTTTTTTGGCTTGGTTTCAATACATACTGCTGGGCGAGCTTCTCCTTCTGCTTAAACCTGTCACTAATATTCATCATCTACACAGGTCCACCTCTGAGAAATCTCTGTAAAGCTTAGAAATGAAATAAAAAAACTGCCCTAATATATATTACATTTTTCTAAATTTGGTTCTACTGTAGGGTGCCCTTTTAATTTTTTATGCTGCTGTTTTCGGTCAATCCTCATCATTTCAGCCTAAATGCCTGCCTTGAACTCTTTGCTCAGTTTCCTGTCCTGCAATTTTGCTTTGAAGTTTGGTTGTGCACTTTGACTTTTTAAAGTCAACTCCATTCGTCTCACAATTTCAAAATAAATTGGTCTCCTTGCTTGTTCTGAACAAAATGTAGAGGTGTACCTTGTAAAGTACACATTGAAGGCACTTTTTAAAAAGAAGGCAACTACTGTACCACTGCTGAGGTTTAGTGAAGAAAATCATACTACAGTAGCAGTTCAGTTAGATAGACTTCAGTACATACTGTAGATGTGTATGGAACATTGAGGTTTTTACAGTCTACAATTGCCCTTTGGCCCTACCCTTTAAGATAACCCAGCTTTCAAGCACCCTCCAATACTTAGCTTGCTTGACCACGTTCATTTCTTGAAGAGGGGAGCAATGAAGCAGCTATTCTGCCTGTACTGGAACAAATCTGAGAAGCGTGTTAAGACTGGGGACAAAGAAACTAATTTAAAGGCACACCATTAATATAATGGATCATGGATGAATGCCAGTACAATACCTCTTCTGATGGTATAATGACTCGTAGTACATGTGAAAATAAAATATGTGTTTGTGTTCTATAATATCACATGCAGTACAAGTTAATTCTGAATAATCTTTCTTGATCTTTCTAATCAGGAATGGAATTAAGACTCCCATGGCTTAGTTCCTGGAGATGGTTCAAATGTATCTAAACTAATCTGTAGGGTGCTGAACATCTTAGCACTTACCTACACAATACATTATAAAAGTATTCACTTCTTCTAATGTCTCATTTTGGTGAATAACAAATGATGTATGCACATTGTTTTAAAATAAATACCTTGTATCAAAACTTAAATACTATGAAACTGAGGACTAGGCAAAGATGTTAAATTTCAGCAAAAAAATAAATTGCAAAAGTATTCACTCCCTTTGCTATGGAAAACCTAAATTAGTTAGCACAAAACCACTACTATGTCGCAAACTTAGTTGAAGAACCTCTGTGTGTAATGAAAATGGTTCACAAGATTTCAGAATCTATACACCTTGATCTGTAAGGTCCTCCACTAAGGTGTGATTTCAAGAATAGATTCAACCACAAAGACCAAGGGGCTTGTAAAACAACTTCGGGATATACTATATCTTTAGAAATTTCTTGGATCAGGATAAATGTACAGTACAATAAATTTTCAAAGGTTCTTAATATAAATGTTAAAACAGTAAAGTTAATCAATAAGAAGTGGAAGGTATATTGTGCCATTTAAACAGGAGGACACTGGTTAGGAATGCCACCGTGAGTCTAGTGGTGACTTAGAAAGAGCTACAAAGTTTAATGGCATTAATTCTGTATCTTTATTAGAAATAATGCATATAAATGATACTATAGAAATGTGGCAAAAGGTTTTATGGTAAAACTGGAACCTTTTGTTCTAATTGCAAAGTGTTATGTCCGGAACAAACCCAAGGCATTGCATTACTGAGTCAACAATCAAGCATAGTGGTGGCAGCATCATGCTATGGGGATGCTTCTCCTCAGCAGGGACAGAAAACCTGCTTGGAATGAAGGAAAAATGTGCAGAGAAAAGTACAGGAAAACCTGTCTCAGTCTGCTAAAGGCCTAAGACAGGGTTGAAATTTCAACTTTCAGCCCAAAGAACAAACCAAAGCAAATGGAGTGGCTTAACAAGAAGTGAACATCCTTGAGTGGTCCAGTCAAAGTCTTGATTTGAATGCAATAGAAGATTTATGACCAGAGCTATACATTTCTGTCCAACAATGATCTCCAACCAATGTGAAAATGTGTGAGTATTGGGCACAAATCGCACCATCCTGGTGTGCAAAGACACCAGAGACTCATTCAAAAAGATTTGGCAATTGTTATCAAAGGTGCTGACACAGTATGTTGACGGGTGAATATGTATGTAATCAACTTTGTTTTGTTGTTTTCGGTCTTTCTTTGCAGTTAATGTATCTTCTGTCAACCATGAAAGTGTCCTGGTTGTGCATTCAAATCTTGATTAAAAATATTAACTTTAAAATACTGTATACAGTATACTGTATATACATGATTTGCAGTTCAACAAAATGAGATGGGGGATGATTTTTTTTCTTTCAAGGAAATGTATTTTTATTTACTTTCCTCCTTCATTAGTGGAAATTCTGCAAGTGCCTATAGGTCATTACATCTGAAAAGGATCAAACTGCTATGCAAGGGGAGTCTTATTCTCACATCTGCAGCATACACTTGTATCCAACTGAACTGCATGATCTGTTTCACTTTAGGTTTCATGTTCATAAGAAAAGAAGGGTACTTTCTCCTCCCTTGCTGTTCCTGTTGCACTTTGGTCCAAAGAACTCATAAAAGACTATGCCGTCTAAACCAGATTCAGCACTCTATTCCAGAGTGGATAAAGTGAAAGCCTTTTTGACTTAGTTGGTCTATTGTATATCTTTCCCTGCATATATATATATATTTCTTTCATTCCACTTTGACTGATGGTTTTTGTTTGCTTTAGCACAAATGTTAAAAAGCAAAATAGAGTGTGGAACAGAAACCAAGATTATACAATAGCCTCTAAAAAGAATGGAACAGAGATGTCTAAATTGGACTTTTCTCACTGAACTAATGTTTTCTTATTTAAAAAACATGACTGGTAACTCTCCTGGGTTCTGTATTTTTGATGGTTAATTTATTGCTTAGGTCAATTAAACATGAATCGGTTGAACCTTTTTAAGTTGCAAGAGTATTGTGAAAATACTGACTGACAGGTTTCTCTTGTTGGTCAGGTGTTTAGGAGATGTGAACATCATATCAAACTGCATTGATTTCTGTGTTTGGAATATATAATCAAAAGTCAAAATGAAAAATCCAAAATCCAAAAAGCTAAAAGTCAAAATGAAATCCAAAATCCAAAAAGCTTTCTCTTTACACTGCAAGATGTAAACCTATTACCAGCGCCATGAACAGAAAAGCCAGAGGTAGGAAGTACAGGGTCTTGCACAGCATCAATGACTACACAAAGAGCCTTGTGAGCACAGAAACATAAGTGCAACCAATTATCAACTCTTTATTCTGAAATGTACTTGAAATGAATGTTTCCCATTGCTTATGGTCACTTATATTGATTGGGTTAAACCCAAAGTATATTGTTGTTGTAATATAATCAAACATACAGTATGCAAAAAAAGTACCCCCAAAATAGAATATATTATATTGAACTGAACATACACATTAATTTCATGATTACCAATGCAAAATGCTTGATTGTTAAGTGAAAATAATAGTTTTGACTTGGCTGTCCCAATAAATTTGAAGAACACTGTTCTGTAGGGGTTTTGTGCATTTACTAGGACAATTATTAATTGTAGCAGTAAGTCACAAAATGATTTTTTGATAGCTATAAGAAAACCAACCTTGCGGGATAACTCCCCAACACACATAGATATTAATACATGACAATACACATTTATTTATTAATACATAAAATGTGTATATAAACATAACAGATCTTATAGTGAGGGTTAGCAGAATACAAAAGGTATATATTCAATAACGAAGAGTTACAAATACCAAGAGGGACATACATTCAGTAGGAACAAGTAATAGGTTTATTCCATGCTGAAAAAAAAAAGAAGGATGAGTCACAATGCTCTCCGACATTACGGTTGTAAACAACCTGGGATGAGACTCTCCCAAGGAATCTCCCAGACAGTAAGGCGCCAGAGAATACCATTTATTAGGGTGGCTGGTGAATATCAGCTTTGGGAGCTGTTCCTTATCAGGAAACTCTATCAGCTAGAATCTTATTTTTAATAAACCTTGCCGCTACAGTTCTATACAAAACTACAATTCACAATACACTATGTATAATAGTCAGTCATATCTGTAATGTTCCATAACCAATTAAAAAAACCCAACAATACTGTCCTGAGCCCAGAAAGATGTCTTCCAGCAATACAAGAAGGATATAATAAAAACAGCATAACACAGAAGTGGTCTCATAAATCTATAGGCAGCAATATTCCACATTCATAAGTGTACAACTGTAATATCAGGTGTACCTGTCTTCTTTGGTAAATACTGTTATGCTGCCTTTAAATAGGATGTGGCATTATTGCATAAGATTAGCATACAATGCTGTGATATGTTTTGACCTGCACTTTGGTATGGTTGAATGTTTTTATTTTAAATCCGGATTAAGTTTAAAATGAACCACATTTCAAAGTCTCTTATACATTACATGACAAAACAAAACAAAATCTCTCTAACAATAATTAAGATAAGACATTTACTAATTTTGTGATTTTTTTCAATGGCCAGTTCCTTGGTGTTACTATTATATAACTTCTGTCAACAGTGAAACAAACAGTGCACTGAAGAGCTTTGGAACGGGTATTCAAAAGTATTGGTGTTGGAGCATTTCAACTGGAAAATATTCAGCAATAATATTATATGCTTATTTCAGTGTTCATTATAAAATTAAAACCTGAGGAAAAATACAGCCTTCATTAGACTCTAAATGTTGGTGCTCCTGGGTAATAATACAACACTTTTGTGTAACATCAAGAATTTGGTTTTGATTAATCTTTTTGTTTCACAGAAATGTACTGTATATAGTTAATAACAATCCAAGCAAAACATGAAACATGAACATGAAAGTATAGCTATCAGTGTGGTCAACTGGCAACAAAAAAGGAACAAAAACAGCAAAACAGCATAAAACTCCCCTTTTACTGTCGATCTCATAATATTAAAACATTTAGTTTAAGAAAGTTTGCACTTTTTACGTGAAAAGTATCTTTCTCTTCAGCAAATACTTTTTGACTAGCATTCAATACTTTACTGATTTGGGAGATATTAAACATCAGTTGATATCAATACTTGAACACAAATAATCATTGCAAATTTTAATGGAGCTGTAAACGGAAATTTCCACTGGCTTTCTATTGAGCTGAGGGAATGTGATTTAATCCTGCCTGGGAACAAATTGCACATTCACCAGTGGTACTGTACCTTGGATAATTCAGAGAAGAAGGGCTTTCCCTAGCAATCATCCATACTTTTCTACAACTTTTTATTGGACAAGGGGACTAATAACCTGAATTCACTGTAACTCTGTACTGCTTTGTTTAATTTTCTTTCTTTTTAGGTGCTTTTTTGGCTCAGTTCTAATGACCTCAACACAAGTCAGATGTAATTCCAGTTCCAGAATCTTTCTTATTTTTATTAGTTTGATGTTACTGTTTCTGTGGCTCTTGCAAGTGCTATACAATATCATTGTCCTGGCATCTAAAGCACCATACAAAAAGCCATTAATATGTGGTAAAAAGACTAAGAGGTGTAACTGTGGGCAGTTCAAGTTAAGAGAAACATTATTATAGTTTTTATGAACACTTAATTCTAAACACAATAGCACTTGTACCTCAAATTTAATACCAATTTATACTCTTCCACACTTCATGTTTTCAACAAACTTCAATATCAGCTCTCACAGACTGAAAAAATATTCACATTATTATCTCCTTTACAGCTAATTCTATCCCAAACAAACAAAAAATTATCTTCATTTCTCACATTTCTTGAGACTCTTGGGGTTAGCAAGACTGACTTCAAAAACAAAGCCCTAAAATATTATTTTTTCCATTTGCTTAGACAAACTTTCTCACCTGCTTTGCCCATTTTCACATGCTGTGTCTTTTTTCTTACACAACCCTTTACATTTCTCCTTCTCTTTCACATCCAAAAAGAGTAAAAAAAAACACTTGTTATGCCTTACTTTTTTCTCCATTTCAGTGTGGAATTAATCCTAAAAATACCCAACTCAAGAGAAAATATTCTGCAACATGGGACCTGAAATATATTACCCATTGTAAAAATCTGCATGAAATTGTGTCTTTGTGTGAGCCTTTCTGGGGACTGGAAACCTTTCTATGATTGAAGGAAACATGTGAAGCAATAGACACACAAGTGAATGAACTGATGCTTTACAGGTTCAGACTTGACAGGCCTAGCATTGCAGTTTTTCTCTAAGACACTCCAAAGTAAAAAAAAAACAATGGAATTTCCAAAACAAAAATGAGATCACTGGATAAGATACTCCAATCAAATGATATAAATGTTACTGAAATATAACAGGTGGATTTGAAAGAGGATACATCTGAAAACTTTTATAATAAACTAATTATACCAAATCTATTGCTGTATAACTTTAAATGTAATTGAATTTTATTTTTCATACAGTATAAACACCTTCATTATAATAGGTAATTTTGCACAGGAGGACTTCTATCTCTGAATGTTGTGTTTGATGATATACAAACAGTAAGTAAACATACAGTACAGTACATTAATAAAAAATACATTAGAAAAGTGATTCATTTCTTATTTTTTTAGATAAGCCATGGACGTCAGCATAGTTGCGCAGAAGTGTTATTCTGATGGGAATCAGTATGCTGAGAATAGCAGAAAAAGATGCCAGTGAAACTGATCATTAGGTATTTATCAAGCACTTCAGAACTTCAGTATACAGTACCTTCTTCTCAATGCTGCAGAGGGATGAATTGCAAGCAGCTGGATGGAATCTTAAGCTGTGAATAACAATCAGAAGATCAGGTCGTCCTTACTAAAGCACTAGACTTTGCCTCTAGCTGTCTGCTCAGATTATCTTAATCTTGTTGGATTTAAGAACTGGCATTATTTAAAAACTTAACATCGACGCCCACTTGACCCCTTCAGTCCTTTAAACTGTAGAATAGCTTTACAGGCTTGTACAATTTAGCAAACGTATTTAGGGTGTGACTTTTTTAAATTATATTAAATAGTGCTACAAAAAGAATACTTTATTTATTAGACCTTGTGTAGGGATGCAAGGAGTCACAGTGCCCTTCAGTGAAGATTTGAAAAGAGGGTTATTTTCTGACACAAAATAAACACTGAAGAAAACACACACAAGGTCCTCTTGTAGCGCTCCCTGTCGCACCATGGATGAATCATTCTATTTCTGAACGTGCTCTTTATTTCTACAAGCCTGTCATAGAGGGGATGGGAGACGTTGTCCATGATGACCTCTAGTTTGGACACCATTCTCCTCTCAGCCACTACCTCTACGGGGTCCAGGCCAGACCCAATGACAGAGCTTGCTCTCCTGATGAGCTTGTTCAACCTGATGAGCTTGTTCAGCCAAAGAATGCTTCTTTGCTTCGTACACCGGCTTGGTCCTTAACGCCTACAAGCGATACATCACTGACTGAGACGGTGCCACATCATATTCTTACGATCAGATAGAGCGAATGATGTATCGCTTCTAGAGCATTTGCTTCCATTTCTGGACATACTGTAAACCTTTCCATTAACCATCCACAACTCAACTTTAGTCTATTACAAACCTACTGACTCACACAGATAACATGTCTGAGAGCTCTTATGTGGCTCCTTCCACCCCAAATGTACTAAAAATTCTCCCTTTTTCACAGTTCCTCAGATGCTGATGACTATGCAGTGACCACATGGACTTCCACAACCAAGTCCTCTTAAAGCACTCTTTTTTTCCATTGATGGGTTATCGAAAGGGCTCTTATCCCCTCACCAAAGCCCATGGATCATCAACCCCAAATAATAATTCCCAGACTCACTGGAGTAATCATTTTTACATCAGGGCATTTTCCTAAATGAATTTGGGTGAAGTACCTTGATCAAAGATACACCATTTGTGCTTCCCCACCACCAACACCCTTTCTATTCACAGGACCATTAATTACAACTTTGCCATCTTACAAAGATGACACTTCCACTGGAACGTTTTTCCTGACTGCCCCGTGTCATACTGCTGACCACCTACTTTGTTTAACCTTCTTGTTCACAGTTCCTTTAACCACCCACAGCAACCATCCACACTAGGCATGTTTCCCTCAGCAGAATCTGCTGCATCACTTGAAAATATATGTCTAATACAATATATTCAAGGCTCCTCTGGACAGTTTGTGTCACCCAGAAGACATCATGCATGTCCGCAAACATTCTTTACTGCATCTCATGCAGAAAATGCCCAGCATTGGTGAGACAGGAAAAAGACCAGACAATTTCAGGACAGATGCCAGCACTGTGAGGATCTAAGATTTCTCTGAACTGACAGTTCCCATTTTCACTTCAAATGGCCATAATCTCTTTTGACTCTTTGTCTGCATCTGTATGATATAAAGCGGTTTGGCAAATGACATGACATTTAACTGAATTAAAAGCTAGTGTGACTGGCTTCCAGTCTGAGCCTGAGAGACACTTCCTTAGTGTTGGTATGTCAGAAAATAACTAATCATACCTGGAACAGACAAATACATGCACTTACTTCACCACATCAGGTTGTAAAAGACACAAATAGATACGAGGTACAAATAATCTGAACACGGACTAGAAAATCTAAATTGAGTCCTTAGTTCTGATATTTGTTCTTTATCACTTTTTTAATTCAGTGTTTGAACATTTGACTGATTTAACTAAGTGATTGTGACAGACACCACACCTGTCTGGAGGGGATACAGCTGTGGGTAATTGAAGCCCTTAGACAAGCTGCAGCTGTGCCCTTGCCTATTAAAATCATCAGAAAGGCACAGAGGAGCAGGGCTACTGCTGCCTTCACAATGAGAGAGTGTAAGGACTGAGTGAACTAGAAATGGAGACACTGACTCAGGAAGTATCCTGTCTTATAAATCTTTTCTGTTGTTTATCTGATGCACTTGCGCTGACAATAAAAATTTTGTGGTACTGAAAGCCAAAAAGTTTCTCAGACATCATTAGCCACTCATAGTCACTCGTAGCTAATTGAGCCAAGGTTTTCATCCAGACCTGAAAGGAATTTGCTAAAAAAATACTGCAAGGCAGCTTGTTGCACACACCTACCACCCTGTGTTCAAAGAAGAGCTTCCTATGTGCTATGTTCCTACAGTATGAGTCATGAGCAGCTGTATCCTCTAAAATGGATGACCAGACGTGCATCTCACAAGACATTGGATGCTGCTACTAATACTGGATGCTGGTACTAATCACTGGAGCAGGGATAAGCTCTGAATCCTGCTTCAGCCCTCAAAAACAGAGCACCGAACCAGGAAGGATGAGACATGATTGGGATAAGAAGTCAGAGCATAAACAATACAAGACTGCTGAACCAGCCTCTGGGCTGAAGACTCCAGCTATCATTGCTACAATCCCAACCTCTGGGCAGAAAATCAGCTTTGCTGCTACCATAGCAACACCTTTAGCACAGGCTAAGCTGTCTATTTTTACAATTCAGCCATGGATCTGCAGACCTAAATCTTACGTTCGCTTTACAAGCCTCCAGGGTGAAGAAAGGCTTTATTGCTACCTCAACAGCCCCTTTGACACAATGCAGGCTAACTATTTTTTCAACTACAACCAAGGAGCTACAGACTTATGGGTGCTCTGCGAATGTCTGTGCTGAAAAATTGCTGTACTGCCACTGTGCCAGCCTCTCTAAGGCAGCTTAGGCTGCAGATTCCAGAATACAGCCAGTGGGCTGAAAGCTCAAGCTCCTTGGCTCTTCCACTAACCCCGGAGCTGATAATTACTGTGCTATTACTGCATCAGCTGCACACTTACAGTGCTGGCTGTTGGCTCTCCATCACAGCCACAGGATTCAGACAGCCATGGTAGCAGTCCCAGGGCTACCTATTATACATACTGTATGCCTCTGTTACTCTGCTTCAATCAGATAAGTCAAATGAGAACAAATTCACTTAAGAATGTTATCTGATGCACACCTAAAGAAGGTTCCAGAACAAACCTATATTCTCAATGTGGAATTGACCTCTACTTGTTCCTAAATTATCATTTACACTATAAGCCTGGAGTAATAATTTTTACATCAGGGCATTTTCCTAAAGGACTTTGGGTGAAGTACCTTGATCAAAGATACACCAATAGTGCTTCACCAAGGATTTGAAATGCAACCTTCCAATTATTATTCCAGGCCTCTTACCACAAGTCCTCATTGCTGCCTCCAAACACTATAAATCGATGCCCTTCAGGTCATCATTGTAAATGAGAATTT
Source organism: Lepisosteus platostomus (assembly GCF_059453375.1). Lineage (NCBI taxonomy): Eukaryota > Metazoa > Chordata > Actinopteri > Semionotiformes > Lepisosteidae > Lepisosteus > Lepisosteus platostomus. Next base: position 35,289,259 of record NC_142621.1, read on the forward strand.
GCTCTTAGTCAACTTATCTTGTTAAATAAAGATTTAAAAAATCATTAGAATTGCTAATCATTATGTATACTTAAAAATGTTATATACACTGAGGTTACATCTAAGGGCTACCTGAAAAATAATTAAATAAGACATTTGTGAATACCTACCTTTCATTTTCATGTACTTTCTTTCTTTTTGCATTTTCTTTTAAAGAAGATTCAGTTAACCTATTTGCACTTGGTTGGCTATTTCATATTGAAGTGCAACTGGAAAGGCAGTTTCCTTGAAATCAGTAAAAGAGGATTTTTGACTCATTAAAGGTTTTGTGACTTTATTGTGTTTCTGAGAGATGATAGATTTTGCACTTAAAGGAAAAGAGGACAAGAACATGAAGCCTCAAAATATTATTTGAGGGTGATCATCACCTCAAGCAAAATAGTTTTTAGACATTGCAAACATGTATTCATGGTTTGTAAAGCACATTAAATTGTAGTATTAAGTCAGATTACACAGTATTTGTGAAGTTCAGTGACAAGCAGGTGAAAAAGAGATCCTATGGTGTATATTGTAAATAGTTTCACAAAATGGTACACCTCAGGAAGAGTCTAAATAGGTCTGCAAGACACTAGGGCTGGAGGGTTGTGTGTATGTTACCGTATACTACAATATATGGAATGCTCAGCTTTTTATGGAAAGAGAGGTTTTATCCTGGTTTCTTGCAGAAAGCACATCTCATGCCATTTCCCCCACACACCTCCCAGGAGGTCTATCCAAGGTGATGCCCCATAGCGAGTACATTTTTGCCACAGGAGTTTTACTTGGTACCAAAGATGTTAAGTTCTCCATCTTTCTACAAGCTGTTCCTATGCTGACCTTATAAACTTTCCAGGAATGCTCCCAAGCTGTTGGTTTCATCACAATGAATAAAACAAAGTCTGCTGATTTAAGGACCAACGGTCTCCACAAAAATCAGAATTTGATACTGCTTTACAAAGAAATCTTGAAAATAAAGCTCTTAGCCTGGCAGTAAAATGAGTTCCCTAAAGGTAGATTTCAGTTTTTAGATTTTACAAATTATGAATAGGAAAAGGCCATTGGGCCCATTGAGGCCAGTTCCTTTCCAAAAAGTTAATTGAAACCTAAATTACAACCTGTTCCTGAATGTTCCCGGCATATCAGCTGTGCCGCCCTTTCACTCAGAGTCTGTTTCATGTTTTTATCACTTTCTGTAAAAACTACCTGGGTCTTCACTCCACTTGGCTTAGTTTTCTGTCATGACATTTGGTCACTCATGATTTGGAAAAAAATTAGAGTTTATTTTGCAACTCACAACTGGCAACCCACTGAAGCTAAGCAGGTGTGAGCCTAGTCAGTAACTGGATGGGAGACCTCTTGGGAAAAACTAAGGTTGCTGCTGGAAGAGGTGTTAGTGGGGCCAGCAGGGGGCCCTCACCCTGCGGTCCATGTGGGTCCTAATGCCCCAGTATAGTGACGGGGACACTATACTGTAAACAGGCGCCGTCCTTCGGATGAGATGTAAAACCAAGGTCCTGACTCTCTGTGGTCATTAAAAATCCCAGGGCATTTCTCGAATAGAGTACGGTGTAACCCTGGCGTCCTGGCCAAAATTCTATGGCTATGGCTGCCATCACATCATCCAGGTGGGGCTGCACATTGGTGGTTGTGGAGGGGATCCCCACTACCTGTAAAGCGCTTTGAGTGGAGTGTCCAGAAAAGCGCTATATAAGTGTAAAAAATTATTATTATTATCATTAGTATTGATGTAGGGTGGTGGATGTGGTTGAGAAGATGTGAGAGGTGAGGTTACGGTGGTATGGACATATCATGAGGAGGGACGTTGAGGAAGTAACAAAGAGGGTAATGGAATTTGAGGTGGAAGGTAACAGAGGAAGAGGCAGGCCTAGAAAGAGATGGATAGATTGTGTGAGAAAAGATATGGAGGTATGTGAAGTGAGTGAGGAAGATGTGCTCGACAGAGACAAGTGGAGAAGAGCAACCAAAGCAGCCAACCCCAGGACAGTCTGGGACTAAGGCTGTGAAAAAGAAGAAGAAGAAGAAGAAGATCATTAGTATTGTCTAGTATCAATTTTCCACTAGAATTATGTTTACAGAAAGTCTTTAGATTGGCTCATTTTGTGTCCATAAGCATCAGAGAGTTTCACATGTGATCCAAATAATGAAAAAGAGAATATAAACTACTACAGAGAAGTTTACATAGAAAATAAATTCCTACAGCCTCTAGAAGCACAACCATGCTGTAAAAGAGACAATACTTGTCATTTTAAGACATGCTATTAACATGTTGTTGTATTAAGCTTATTTTGTCTGTTCCCTTTTCTGAATTATATTTATTGTTATTTTTTTGGGAAAAACAAAAACAGCTTGGCCTTGTTTTAAGGACAAGCCTGGTTTCAAATAAATTATTATATATTAATTATAACTTTCTAGTTATAACTTTCACACTAAAACATCAGAAGGAACATAAATCAAGAACTGTATTTTGCAAAAAAATTAAGTGAATAAACTCATCATAAGCACAAACACTAGTTCTCCCTTCCCCATTACATTACAGTATATGCAAGTCCCCTTTTCCTAAAAGAGGAAGCAGTAAAACAGTTGATAAGGGCTATAAAGACAAAAATCTGGGTTCTTCGGCCCTTGATTTCTAGACTGTGAATCTCTTTGGGACCAATCAGTTTCCCAGTAATGCATAAGTCCAATGTCAATCTTGTCTGCTGCTCACTTTAACGGTTAGAGCTCTTTGACAACCATGAAACTAGCGGTCAGGTGAAGATTTTTTTGCAAAGTAGAAAAGGCTCACATCTTTGGCAAGGGTGCATTCCTTGTTATATCCTAAAACAGTCTGGGTTTTATTTGCATTTTTCTTACAGCTGCCGCAGACAGAAATATGCTACATAGAAGACAGGTTTACTCGCTGGTATATTTGTCCATGCTCTTTTTTACATATCTCTTATAAACCCGTCAAACACACATTCATTTTAGAGATTCATGGTTTAGGTATTCTAGTGAATTAATTGTACTTATGTGTGCAATTGTATTTCCATTACACCATGAACCAGTTTTATTTGTGGTCCTTTTTGAATTTTTGATTCTCTGTAGGAATTGAAAAATCACAGATGTAAATGAATGAAAAATACAATATGAACCGTAATTGTCACTTTGCCAGTGCATATTCCCCAGAACATAAATCATTATTCTGTTTTTTTTTTGCTTGGGTACATTTACTTATTTACTTATAGAACTTGGACCATGGAAAATAAATTCCACTGCAAATTCTGGCATATGCGATAAGATAAAATGAAAGGTGTCTCACTTTCTGCATGTAAATCATAGAGTAGCTGGCATGTACCAGCTTTCAGTTTTAATACTTCTCATTAGTGAAGTTTACAAACAATTCTACTAAAAAATGTGTTTTACAATGGCAAATGGAAAATTTGGTCTTGCTGGGCGTATTGGGAAAGCATCTGTCATTTTATTCTGATTTGACATCATAAACGAAGTTACAGCAAAGTATAAAATACTTTTCTTTGGCAGCCTTTCTTTTCAGAGAAAATAAATCACTGAAACAAACCATTGTATAAAAGGAATGATATTGTTAGGGTATACATCTGTAGCCCCATGCCCAGTTTCTCTTGATGTGAGTGTCTATCCTGTATTATTCCTTATTATTTCTGCTTATACAGTTAAAGGGAATTGACCTGTCCTGGTGAGTCCCCTCTCTCAGCTGACAATAGCTGACGACAGCTTTGCATTTGTCTATTGCAATAGAAGGCTTAACTGGCACTTGACATTCGCAAAATGCACTTTATTTCCAAAGCCCTCTTCTTTTCAGGGTCCTAGAGAGGTCAGAAGGATAGAGTGGACAAGGCAGCAATCGAAATAGTTTATGAGTTACAGGGGAGCCAGAGCCTCTCCCAGCAAGCAACAGACATGAGGCAGGATACACCCTGGATGGGACACTAGTTCATCACAGAGCACACACAGACACACACAAACACACACACCATGGCCAATTTTCTCAGAAGCCAATTAACCTACCTGTATATCTTTGGACTGAACCATCATGCCACCCTGACCATATATAACATCTTAGCTAAGACAACAATTCAAGCCTAGCTATATTGGCTTACATTTTACATAAGCAAGTGAAGAAGACGAGAATCTCTTGGGGTCTACTACTGTGGGAATGTTTTTTCTTAAACACTGCGAGAAACTAAACTAGTAAGGATAATCACAGTCCTTTTTTGAATTTAGTTGTTGTGAAAATGCTCCACAGAATTATTCTTGGTTTCCAAAAGACTCCAAATTAATAGAACCCACTAATTACATTTGTTTCTCAGGTCAGAACTGAGAAAGATGGAAGGAGATCACAGTGGCTACAACTACCTTGACTTGTGATTGGTGCTCTGCTGTCATCCTAATGCTATTTTTTAGCTCCTTTATATTTCTTCACAATTCGTGGGATATAGAAACCAGAAATATAGATGGGGATTGGAAGCAGTAGAAATAATAATACAATTCAAAATGTCCCTGACCAGATTCTTAGAAATGTCAGAGACTATCATGACAAACTAGGGGCCAATATGGTAAAATACCTTTTTATTATTAGTATGTTTGTATATATAGAAAGTCACACAACTGTGACTACTAATCTGAGTTTTTGCTGAAGTTCATGACTAAATCAGACTTTGTGGGTCATTTTTTTTCTGGATATACTGTATTATAGTAGATGCTGAAAGGTATCATTTGCTGAGGCAAATCGAATATATACTGTGTGTAGAAAACAGACAGGGCACTGAAGTGATGAACATATAGTGAGATGTATTTGCCCAGAATGGGATGAGACAGATGTAGTGATTTTTATGTAGTGGAGGGCATTGAAAAGCAATGAGGGCACAGAATTTCTGAAATGCGATAAAACAGAAGGGAAAAGAAAGGGACACCAGGGAAATTAAATTATTCTAATTGTCCATTTGACATTTTAATCCTGAAATAGGAAATGTCCAAGGAGTAAGGGATTGCAAAGCTTGTTTTGTAAAAACAATCATTTTATAAAAAGCAAATATAGAAACGGAAAACAGTGAAGTTTTCAGAAATAATATAGACTCATACATTACTGTTATTTTTACATTTATTTATACATATCTCAGATGCTGAAAGCATGTCTAGTATTACTACTGGAACTAGTTTTAACTGGATGGAAAATGTTTACGTGCAATTTGGTTGAAAAAGCAATATTGAATATGGAAGAATAGGAGAATATAGGAATGAGCAGGATGAGCAACACCTCAGAAAGTGAAGGCTCTTTACACTGGCGTTCTGTGAGGCACAGTACACCTGACACATAACATTCATTAAGTGACATGGATTTCTGCTTGACCTCTGACCCCATTTCTGGGAGAATTACAACCTTGCATTATGGATTTATGGTTCAGTGGCTTTCTGCAGGCCTTTCATCATTCAGCAAATGGTTCAAATCTAACACAAGCTATATCAATAAAAGCTGCTTGAGTTCCATACGGAATGGCAGTTTCCGTCTTAATCCCTGGTGGATAGACATCCATCATGAGAAGCCCTCTCCACAGCTGATGGCTTCCAGCTCCTGGGAGGCCATTGCATTAACAATAATGATGAATGGAGCTGTCTTGGTTATTGCTGACTGGAAGACTGACAGCTAAAAGACATGCCAAAGGCTGCTTGAGCTACCTTTTGCTTTGTTATATCTTAATAAGATTGCCACCAGGGGACAGGGAGGTTGTTGTAAAAGAGCAGGAGGTTCATTTATCAGTCATGCACTGTTACCACCTACCAAATATCCATTGTGATATGTTGTTAAAAAATGGGTCTTCTAGAACTCTTCACTTCCTTTAAATGATTGCAATTCTGAAAACTAATGGAAAAACAAAAAATTGCATGGTTCTAAGAAAAAACAAATGCATCACTGTGGGCAGAATGGCAGCAGTAGCAGAGTTTGTGGTACTTTTTCCTGGCTTGCAAAGAGGAAATTGACTGTATTGCATTTACCTCTGTGTCTTTAGAATGGAACATACTAAGCAAAAAGAATATAGAACTGATTTTAAAAGGACCTGCAGCTTTGAAACAAGGTGGTATAGTCAGCACTACAAAGATAACTTGCCAGTTTATATTTTCACATAGCCAATGACACAAGGATTTGCATTTCATGTTGTAACATTTAGCAAATCTAAAAGAAAATATACCGCTGGCGTTAACATCCTCTTCCAGTAAATTTCTGATTGTCAGCACGCCGAGTCTGTAACAAGGGAAATACAACTATGCAAAAAGGAAATATTAGTAAGTTAAAAAATAGAATGCACTTCTTATTTTTTATGTAATATCTGGGATGGATTAAAATATTAGGAAAAAGGAATTCCTTTCCAGAGCAGGTGTAGGTTTACCTATAGAAAAAATTTATTTTAAATAAACTGCAGTTCTGCAATGAACCTGCTGTAATGTACAGTGCATCATTTACAGTCAAACTGAAACCTGACTACTAATTATTTCGATTGTTTAGATTTTGCATTGCATTCTTGAAATCTCCTTGATAAGTACAAATTCAGTGCAGAATTTGCTGTCTACTACAGCTCTTCTTTTCACTGTAGTTCTCCTGGCCAACTCAAATATTTGCTGTGTTACTCCACAATGTATATCTGAAACAATCACAATAACCTGGAGGTTCAAATTCGGATTGCATTTGTGTCTACACATCGCAGTAAGCATCTTGCTCTCAAGAGCTAAAGGAATTCCAATTGTGCTGCTGGCTAGGTTTTTGTTCTTTGGCAGAAAGCTTTCACCCTCCAGAACTTCAATGACTGTATATCTATGTTCCTTTTAGTGGATAAGAATATGTACTGAAAACGTGAAGGGCAGACGTTTTCCCAATCCACAAATAAAGTCTGAAACAATTCCCCTACAGCTACAGGCCTAATTGAACTTGTTTTTAGTGTGTAACCCTTAATGTTCAGAATTACATAATCACTGAACGTGTTTCCAGAGTCAGGTCTCGGGACTAAAATGTACTAAAACATTAAAGCATTCCAATTAAAGTAAAATCATACATATTGTTATTTGTAATCTGGACACATTTTTGTTTTACAGCTATGAAAAGGATCGTGGGCTTTGAAAGTCATTTTAAATTACACTTAATTTACATTGCTCAGATGCATCAATATTTAAGTGGGACTATAGTCAGCTGTCAATTAGCAACACTTTACTACTTGTTTTTTAAAGTGTCTCTTAGACATAATTTTTGTGATAAAAATACAGTACATGAAAATATTGCCATTGCAAAATTGTTTAAAATTTTAATACTACATGTAATTATAATTATTTATGTACTGTATATAGGCTTCAATAGTGCAATTGAAATATTAAAATTAGAAGGTAGATGCTACTTTGAAAATAAGTATATTGCCATGGTTACGTATTCTTCCTTCAGTCTAACTAAATTCATTTAATACACTGCATATACAAATATAAGATTAGACTTAATGACTTTCCAGTGTACACTACATAATATTTATAGCTCAGCTCCAATCACAGAATATAAAGCATTAGTATACTATGAAGTGACTGCTATACCAAAATACCCAATGTAGCATGCATGTAAACTCACTATTATACTGCCCAGACAATTTGTATTTTTACACACATACAGTACCACACATAAGGACAGAAAACACAAAGCACTGCCAAAGAAGACAGTATTGAGCAAAAACTACAAACTGCATTTTAAACTCCTGCTTTATTTATATAAATAACTAGTTTAGTATTTAAATACAATAATATCAATTACATAGTACAATAAAACTCTTCCTACCTAATATGGTCCAAAAACTACAACCCTACCTGGTTTCCCCTTTTTGTCCAAACCTTAATGGGGTTCCTTGGCTGAAGATGTTCCATCCACTACAGAGCTCCTAACCCCTTTCCCAATAGAGCACTTGCTCCTCAGAGAGTGAACTCATTGGTAGCACCTAAACCTTTTGGTATATACATAGTTACAAATGAAGGGTTATGAAATTAGTGAAAATGAGGAATTAACCGAACGATTTAGTCAATAAATGAAATGAGTATCCATAGCACCCAACTTGTAAGTGTTTTTTTTTCTAAAATATACTGTATCTGAACAGTTGGTATAATTAGATGCACTTGAATTTGTTCTCTGGTACAGCTTTGGTGAGAGGAGTAATAATCCAGGCACACTTGGTTATACAAATATTTATTACAATGACAAGACACAAACAACAGTACACACAACAAAACATATAATACACAAGTAAAGCATTTCAGAGGCCTAACATTCTGGTCACCCAGAAAACCTGATACTGCTGCTAAGCATTAAACTCTTAATTCCTACAGAAGCCACATTAGAGAACAGCTGAATTCTAACTAAATACAGTACAATGCAACCTGCAGTTAAATCTCTCTCATTCTTTGCACCCTGGATGCTAGAAAATAAATGGCAGCCTATATCCCTATCCATAAAAATGCACCCTAAGCAGGACATTTCAAACTGAGGTATCTTTTATCCAGGAAACCCAAGTTCCCCAAAACACAGTGCTCTTCTCTAGCAAGGTTCAAATACTTAGTTCCAGTCAGGTTTGGTTTTGATGATCATGAAGTAGGAGCTCTCGCCTGGCGCAAGCTTCAAGTCCCAGCTCCTCTGGACTCTTATCTCTTCTTTCCTTCTTCCTTTCTTCTTGTGTCATTTAAAGGAACAAGTAAAGCTCTATTCCATGCTGAAAAGAGAAAAAAAGAAGCACAACATGTGCAGGCTTGGATGTTTGAGACCAAGTGCATTGGTGTTATTGCACAGGCTGAAAATAATGTTGATGTCCTGGTAGAAGCTACACCAAGGATTCTGTACAGTTTGGTGAGCACAATGACTTGCAAACTTGTGCTGTATGCTTCTCAAAGGGATATGCAACCAAGTTTTGAGTTTAAAATGTATTTAACATAATATGTATCGGTACCCGCTGTCTCTTAATCATGTGGATTGAGTCTAAAGTATCTTTGTTCCGATATGATCAAATGCATGCATGGAATTGCTCTCCTGCTGCAGATAGGAGATCGGATGTCATGACCTAGATAGCAGAAGGGAATACTGGATGGGACTCTGGACTACAGACTGTAGGGTTGTGGGCTGAAATCCCCAGTGGCATGCCGTTGTTACTCAAGTACTCTCAGATTTCTACAGTAAATGCTTATTGAAATGGGTCTCCAGCTTATCACTGTAAATGACAATTTATTCAGTTCACTTGATAGTTTGGTAGCTGAGTCACAATGCAACTGTTCATTCTATTTCGGGTACTAAATTTAATAAAGAGTTCTCCCAAAAAACTATCTGATAAAAAAAGTCCTCAATTGTCAAAGACTGTAGAACAGAGTTCTTCAATCCTGGTACAGGAGAGCCTGAGTTCCTAATCCATCAGGTTTTGAAATTTCCATTGCGGAGATATGCAAGGTGTGTTCTCAGGATAGGCAGAGTCCTTGACAGGGAGCGACGTGTTGCCTCAGTAACCACAGTTAAGGAGACTTTAAGAGCAAATGAGCCTCAGCTATGGAGAATGCTTTAAGAGCACACTTTAAAATTTCCCTGAGAGGATACCAAGCAAGACGTCAGTCTTGTGATCTGCAGACCAGAAAGGATGCCTAAGATCAGGTCTCCCATATTTGGAGGCTGAGCAGTGAGAGAGCTGGGCCAAAGCAGGACAGTAGTTTAGTGAGAGAGAGGGCAGGCAAGCTATCTTCTGCAGCTGAACTGTGAACAATTGTGAGCCTTAATACTGTGCTGTAGTAAGAGGAGTCAAAATATTTAAAGGGGTGGCAGCCTATTATAGTAAGAAAACAAGGTTGTTCATTGTGTCTGCTGTATGAGTGTAAATATGAGTTTGTGTGTCAGTGTTGGGTGCAGTAGAGGGACCCTTCCCAAGGCGATACATGGTACTGGGGGAGAGCGTGGAAAAATGTCTGGCTGCAGACCTCTGTGTGAGAAACACAGGGGAGTATGGGCACAGAGAAGGTGCAGGTGCAGCAGCATGTACATAACCTGGGGTATGAGAATAAGGCACAAGAGAGGTTGTGTGAGTGAGTCTTTCAATAAGGAAAGTGTGGGTTGTATCTTGGCATGAGTGGTGAAGTTTAATAAGAGTCTCGCAGTGTGTAGTTAGAGTAGTTTGAGGTCTGAGTGCGAACATGAGAGTGAGATGCTGTGGCCCCTCAGCCTGGTGGCATCGGGATGATTTCATTGGCTGCAGGCAGACCTGGAGGCCTGAGGCTGGACTGGTCGTGACAGGATCAGTAACTGTAATAGTGTGGAGGAGCAGGAGGCTCCAGTGTAGAGAAAGTGTAACATTTAGAAGCTGGAGACTCCAAATGAGTGAGGAAGCAAGAGACTCCATGGAGTTAATGAAAGGGACTAGCTGGAGGGCAAGAGCTGGAGGTGAAGCTTATTGAGCCCAGAAATCTGTGGGTGAAGGGCTCTGGCTGGCAATCTTGTAGGAGATCAGATGGGACAGTGGAGTGACTAAGTTGGAGACTCTGGGTCCAAGATTGTGTGAACCGAGGGCCGGGAGGTCTCCAACTACATTTCCTGGTGCCTTGAGAACATCACCACTCTCTGAGAAGGTGTGAAAAACTTCCCCAGCACTCTCTGAGGGTTGTGTCCCAGGTTCTACCCAAGGTGGCAGCTACTACTCCTGTGGTGTCACACCATCAAGTCTACAGTTTCTAACGTGTGTGATTAATTTAAGAGATTACTTACATTTACAACTAAAATCTAAATGTTCTTCATAGGCCTCAGAATTAAACTGATTATGTGCTTGCTTCAGCAATAAATTGCAGGTCTTGCCAATCTTTAGAAGCTGGTGATCTATGTAAATGACAAGCTGCAGTGGGGACAAGGTGTAGTGGAGACCCCTGCTGTAGATTGTGGACATTTCAGACGTCAGGCTTGGTTGAAAAAAATATGGTACCATATGTGAAACTAAGCTTACCAGCTCCCCAAGGTACAATCTTAAAAGCACAACTACACATCCAAAAAAAAGAGAGGTTATGTCTCAATTAAAATATGAAATATTTATTTTAGTGCTTTAGTGTATTCAAATTAACTCTACCTTCGTGCATCAGGATTCCTCAGCCTACTATTTTTATTCTACTCCTCATGTACAGTAGATTGGAGTAATAATAATGTCTGATTTATAGGGTTTAAGTGCCATTAGGAATCCATTTCCCTTTCATACCTTATTGTACCCTTTTCTTTTGTTGCTGAGTGTTTTTTTTAACAGTTTATGCTTAAATATAGATTTCTGGCTTCAGTGCTATGATGTAATCCCCTAGGAACGTCCCAAGTTTCTAAAATGGACGTCTGGATTTTTCTACATAGAGTTTCACTGCTATCTGGGGTGATGCTGCTTGGCTTGGGGCTGGCAGATGTCTGAAAGATTGAGATCACATCCCAGCAGAGAATGAGCTGTATTTGTCTCACACAGACACGACAACTTAAGAGAGTTGTTTAACTCTTTTAAGAGTTGTTTGTAGAAAAATTGATTTTTTTATTGGATAATGACCTCTTCACAATTTCATATCCAGTATGCTTATAGTATTAGACAACTTTTAAATTCTTAACAAAGTCAAACTTACTAGTCACTGAGGTTTTCCTTATTTGTTTGCAGAACTTTTGTTTTACTCTTTTAAGGGAGCTATGAAATCTCTGTGTAGATATACTGCATAAGCTTCCTCAAGGATCTTTAATCATATAATGTACATATAATTTTTATTGGAAGCATGTACTGTATCTGGGGTATAAGACTAGTATTTTCTTCAAAACGCAGTCTTCAAAACTAAATCTACAGTATGTGCATGGACTTGGATGATCTGACTTCTACAAAGAAGGCCTCTTATTTCACTGCCTAATGGATCTTTCAATACACACATTTCCTTAATCAGATATGGTCCACATTTTCTGTCCATTATCCAGTATGTCTAGAACTTTGCATTGCTCATTAAGTATAATTATATGAAGGAAGCTTGCCACAAGATACTGGAAAATGGAGGAATGTAAACTATTACAATGTGTCATGAACAAGTGCAAAATTGATTGAACATGACACAAAAACTCAAAGTTCTCCCTAGGTTTGACAAACAACATGATTTTCTTAAACATTACTCTAAATTAACTTTGCATGTGGTCATGGAATGAAGCTGTTTGATCCTACTGTTTTTAGTTTAAAAAACGGACACAGGAAAAATGCTGTGCACTTTTAAAAATAAATTACTTTTTTTAAAGTCTGCCCTGGTCTGCTGCTGACACATAACAAAACCTGCAAACTGTGAAATGAGCTACAGAGGCTTCAGCACAGCAGCTTCTAACTTTTGTTCAGGCAAATGAAACCACATCTCAATCAGTAGTCTGATACCCACATTGCCTTTGCAGGGCCTTGTAGTGACTGAGAGAGAATATAAAAATCTGATGAGTTTATTAAATATCATAAACCAAAGATAATTTTATGCACTTGTTTTGTTTTTGTTTTTTACTTTTGAAGCTTGATAGTGACACTGAAGCTGCATGCAGCAGTGTTCCAAAACAAATCAATCTAAACTTTCGTAATCTTATAGACTTTGGAAAGTAATTTACAGTACATTCAAATTATTTCTATACAGTATGTATGTGACAGGTCCCAATCTAAATAGCACAGATCAAGGGGTTTTGGAACATTTAAAATCCTCGATGACTTGAACTGCAGTGAAGGAACCTTTAATTATCAACATACTGTAGATAACCATACATAGACAGTTTGCTGTTCTAACATTCAACAGCCAGTAATACAGTATAGCTCTTCATAGACAAACATTTCTAATCACAGCCGTGTGAGAATGTATGTTCTGAACCCTTATTCAATTAATTTTCACCCAATGTGTTATTTACAATGAAAAGAGGAATTAACAGCCTCTTGTGCCAGGTCAGCTATAATATCATAGATTCGGCCTGCCACAGGGTATCACGTAGTTCAGATTTCAAGATCTCCTGAAAACTGATATCAATTATGGGAAGAGAGATTCTAAAATGTAAAATGAAAGCTTTGGCTTTTGTACTCTCTAAGGTGTCATAGATTATTATCATTTAATATGAACTATACTAATAAATCACATTGATTATTTTGTTGTTCACATTATCTTACAATATATTGTCACTCATTATTACCCAATGAAAAATAGGTATTCATCAATCTCAACCAATCTGCATATTGCTGTTTTCGTACAGGATGATAAAGATGGACCTATTTACTGCTAAATATTGAATTTGTTAGCACTTTAATTTGGTGTTGTGCCTATCTTACTTTCAACCTTTGTTCTACAGTATATAAAGAGCTGCCAGGGAAGAATAAACAATTAAGGACAAATGCAATATGTGATCAGAGGCATAACATTGAAACTTCTTTGATTATGTCATACTTTGGACCATTGTATTTGGTGACAATTTCATATCTGATGTCTCATCTGGGTCCTATGAAGATTATTGCATCAATTAACTCTGAGGGAAAACTTCCCATAGAAAGTTTATTTAATCTTGTAATAAAGCAATTAATCTCACTTTTTGAATAAACATAAGAAAGTGAAAATGATGCACGCTAAAACTCAACATAAGTCCATTATTATAATGAATCATTATAAACCCAATACTGTATATTATAGCTCCCTGCTGTGCGTCAGTAAGCCACAAGCTTCTTCAATGACTAATTACTGCTTTTCAAACCTCCAGCTCATTTCAACACAGAGGAATGCAGCATGACAGTGCTGAGACAGGAGCTCTCATTCCCTTGACATGACTATAGCAGAACTGAACATGTACAACTGGATTATCTGTTTATTACTGCAAGCCGTAACCTTGGTGTGCTCCTGAGATCTATCAGAATCTAATGTGAATAGCATAGCATTAGCTTTAGTGTGCAACACAAGGGGTAAATAAATAACTGAAGTCAAAGATTGATCACGTGTCCCTGAAGTTGACAAGTAATTTTTTTCATGCATTGCTTGGCAGCTACTTAGTTTCAAGCTAAAGTAGATCCTAAAAGTATGGTTTCAGAAACCCACAGTTTCTTTATTTGTGCAACATGCCTTCTGTAAGACTTACGTAGGTCAAGGTACACATTGGTGAAACTTCCACTAACACAGGTTTGCTGGGCACTGCGTTGTTTTTCCATCATACAGTGTGTCCATACACCATGGCTTTAAAGGTGTGACAGCAAAACTTCAATTGAAATGCTAAAAAAACTATAATAAAAGCAGATAAGTACATTTGTAACTAGCATTTTCATGAATAAAATAGTTGCACATGGAAACTTTGATTTCATTTTAAAACAGTACTTAAGCATGTTACCCAGACTCATGAATGTGCTTTGTTACTTTCATGTCTTTAAGACTGCCAGACAAATCTAGAAAGAAAAGATTAATAACTCCTGCATAAGTCAAAAAGAAGCATAGCATTCTATTTCATTCCAGGGGCATTAAATTACTAACATGTTTCAAGTAGACTTGGAAATTTGCAGTAACCAAGAATGATGCATTGATGAAAATCACTGATATAGTACTCATTCATTTAAGCCACCTTGTGCACATGGCCTTGGGCATTCCCAGACATTTTCTGAACATGGGTGTGTTAGACTTCCAAGGTCAGACAAAAATAAAATGTATACACCATACATCACTCAGAAAAATGTCATTTTTCTATTCACAGCTACCTCCAAGAGAAGGAAGAAAATCCACACATTGCTTTTCTGCAACTTAAAATTCTAATAATGAACAGACATCTTTTTCTTGCTTTGCATCAACCTTCCTAGAAAAAAAATAAAAAAATGGAAATGATTCCTGTGTCCTTATTTCAATTTGTTTGTACCCATGTCTATTTTAAGGGCAAAGCAAGTTGTGAATACAATGGTGGCTCCTAAGCATAGACCCTTGCATATAAAAAGCACTGGGTTTGTTTCTTAAGTCATCAGTATCTTCGTTTTCCAGGTAGTTTTCCTTTCACCTGCTTATGTCTTATTGTCAACAAGTAAAGCTCCATATTCTCATGGCTTGTTTCTGTAATTGTCATCTGTCATTAAGAAGCCCTCATTATAAAATCATTAAGGTCAACATAAACCGCTCTCAGCACATTACACATTCCCAAATCAGACCTGACATTATTTGTAAAATGAACATGGAATGTGAAGAGCAGAGAGATTTATAACCAAATACAGTAGGTGAGAAAATTGGAAAATACATTCTATTTGAAAGCACTGATCCTCAGCTGTGTTCTAGGGTTAATATTCTTAATGTCATTAAGATGTTACAAGTTTATCAGAAGGAATGTATGTAAAGATGTACATTTCTCTTTGCAGTACAATGTAAAGAAAAAAGATTAAATAAAAAAAGGATGATGTTGTTGCTCTCAGTTTGTGTTGTAACAACGGTAGAATCAAATATCATGTTCTACTGGTTCACCATTATGACCTGGTGATTATTTGGGCTGAAGAAGACAACTGATTTCTGCATCATTCTCTTACAACCAACTACATATTGCCTTTATTAGAAATTTTCTTAATTTAAATGGGGGTTCAATTATTAATATTTTGATTTGTGAGTGTACTGTATATACTGTAAATTGAAGAGAACAATTGTTAGTTCAAAGGTTTTGGCAAAATGCATAAAAATAGCTCAAAGCTGTGCAGAATGTAGCTGAATGACTCAGCTACACAAGGTAGATAAATACTGTAATTTATAGCAACGGTTATGATACTGCAAATAAAACATTGGCATTTTCCCTTTAAGACAGCACTAGCTGATGTGTGTCAGAAGTCTTTGAAAGTCTTTGACTAGTTATGTCAATCTCCTGTGCATTGGACATGAATCCCCTTCTTTGATTCTGGTTTGCTGTGTCCATGCCAGTCAGGGAAGCAGTGTGTAAATCTACTTTGCATTTATTAGTTATGCACTTTTCAACTTGAGCTGGGAGATACAAAAAGTAACCCACAACTGTGCTGCAGCGACAGGAAAAGGCAGGAAAATCCATGGCATATCCTCTTATGAATGCTACTTACCCTGTATACCAGGTGATTTGTATTGCTGTGAAGGCATGTTACAATTTTGCCAGCAGCCATATCACCCTGCAACTCACAACTGGCAGCCCACTGAAGCTAAGCAGGTGTGAGCCTGGTCAGTACCTGGATGGGAGACCTCCTGGGAAAAACTAAGGTTGCTGCTGAAAGAGGTATTAGTGGGGCCAGCAGGGGGTGCTCACCCTGTGGTCTATGTGGGTCCTAATGCCCCAGTATAGTGACGGGGACACTATACTGTAAACAGGCGCCGTCCTTCGGAGGAGACGTAAAACCGAGGTCCTGAGTCTCTGTGGTCATTAAAAATCCCAGGGCGTTTCTCGAAAAGAGTAGGGCTGTAACCCTGGCGTCCTGGCCAAATTTCCCATTGGCCCTTACCAATCATGGCCTCCTAATAATCCTCATCTATGAATTGGCTTCATTACTCTGCTCTCCCCCCCACTGATAGCTGATGTGTGGTGAGCGTTCTGGCGCACTATGGCTTCCGTTGCATCATCCAGGTGGATGCTGCACATTGGTGGTGGTTGAGTGGAGTCCCCATTACCTGTAAAGTGCTTTGAGTGGAGTGTCCAGAAAAGCGCTATATAAGTGTAAGCAATTATTATTATTATTATTATTATTAATTTTGATAGATGAAGACATGGGCTGGGCCACTGGAGACCTGCGATCTTTGCTTTTTCCGATTGATTAGGGGAGGGTGAAAACAGGACAGACGACCTCTGGTTACAGACGAACTGTAACCCATTACAGTTCAGCTCATCCTGCATGTTGGTAGTTATTTCATATTACAGCCATCATCTACACACTTGGCTGTGTAATAATTGTGGGGGATGAGCTGGTGAGAAAATCAGATGAAGTCTAATTGAATTAGAGTGTCACTATAATAGATTAGATATGTACTTGTTCAAAGTTCTGCAGTTAGAAGCCCTACTATGCTTTCAGACTTGTGTCCTGCAGGCAGTCAATGACATTTTGGAAAAGAGTGATGTTTTAAATTTAGTTGTTTTAATTTAACTTCTTATAAATAGTCACTTTCATACTGTAAAACTGTAACTTATGTTGCACTCATTGGCATTGTGGACCAGCTTCCAATCAAGTACAATATTTATCAAAATGGAAGGGAATATGTAAGTGTATATTGGAATAAATTAGATCTGTATCAGTTAAGGAAAACAATCTCTCATGTGAAATTAATCTTCTTGGTTGTCTGTATTCAACAAAGACATTCCTTGCTTTCCATTGCGTTTGGTTTTCTTTGTCTTCTTCTGATAGTCTTTTCAGTCTTCAAGGATTACTGCTTTTCTTCTTCATTTACAGGAAGAACAAAGAGGCAGAGGAAATATCAAGTGACATAAGACTGGGGTCATAAATTTGTAGTATAATGTAAATCAGATTATAAATCACTTTAGATTGAGGAAAACAAACAAAAACAAATACCAATAATTAGTAAAGCACTCCGATGAGGAAATTGTTTGACAGCTTTATGGTTTGTTAAATTGCTGTGTTACATATGCAGAAAAGTCTCTTTCACTTAACTAAGGAGAATATGTACAGACTGAGAAATGAGTTTCTCAGCATTGAAAATTTATCATGTGTAATGACAAATTTAAATGTTTCTTCTACAAGTAGTTTTTCAAGTATTATTCTTAAAACATAATTTGTGTCAATAAGATGTGGATGTTATTTTTTTGCCATTCCTCTGCACTGTTACCTTATTGTAATGCATCCACGCACAGTATAACTTTTGAAGAGGCTACAACAGTTAAAATAATCAACCGAGCCTACAACACTCTTTGGCCATCTACAGATAATATGATAAGTGCTAGATCTCAGGAAAAAAATGTCCCTTTTTTCACAGCATGTACACTAAATTGGAAGTATGACTCAGTGCCCTTGATGTAGAATTACTTCATGTAACAGTGTTTCTGAGTGCCACGATCCAGTGTTACCCTGAAATGCCAATTTAATGGCACAAAAGTTGCTGGTGTGATAACACACCACACCAACTCAACTTTCTAACAACAGTATGTCTTTTTAATGACATCTGTTACTTTCTGCTATTTACACAAATAAAACTCTGCCATGTTATAAGTTTGATGGTGATGGCTACACACAAATCAGCATTATACCCTGTTCTCTCAGTCAAACCTTGCATTTGTATCCCATTCTCTTAGGAAACTCATTGTTTCCATGCTGTACAGCCCACACAGATGGTGGACAATTCAAAAGGGCTGGTTCATTGAGGTATGAGGTTTGAGCATGTGTCAGTATTCCAGGGGATGTGACATCATCTTCATATTTTAATTTTACTTCTGCAAAGCAGATTAAATACTTTGAGTCATTGTACCAGATGCTTCATATTCTGAAGTCCCATAACTCTAAACAAAAGAAACTATTAACTATTATTGCATAAAACGAGGTATATCATAAAATCCAATCAGTTCTTATACCAATTTATTACAAGCAATTTACAGTATAATAGTTGAGTAATAACACATACAGTATAACATGTATTGAAATACTTAAAACACCAAACAGGGTTGTTTAGTTTTATGTAAGCAATGTGTAGGTGGGGAAGGAACAGGTACTAACTTACATGACATGGGTTTATTGATAAAAGAAACACATACAAAAGGCACAAACCATATTAATAGTATGCAGAGCACATCACCTAAAATTTAACTAACTTTCTCCTACTAGGTCCTTAACAACAACCCCAACATACCTAGAAGGCAACTTAAACAGTTTTATCAACAGAAGAATACAACCCCCTAATTTTTTAACACCTGAGAGGTTTGGCTTTGTCCAGTGATGAATGTGGGTTGAAGGCTGTAACATGCTCTCTCCTGTGTTATTCCCTCTTTTTTATTATACTTGATATTCCTAAATGGTGCATGTGATCTGTGGTAGATTGGTGTGCAGTCCTACTTTGCACTCTGTGTTGCTGTTACCCATACCAGGAATAAGAATCTTTCTGGTACTGGATGAATTTCTGAAATAGTAACAGGAAGCATTTTTACTCAAATTGTTGTGAGGGTCTGGAGAAAGTTTAGTTGAAATGTCCTGGCTTCTTCCAATAAACAGCAGAATGAACCTTGGATCAATGATCTACTAGCAATAAAAAAAGCTAGATGGCCAAATAACCTGCTCGTATTTCTATCCTTTCTCTTGTTCTAGTATACCTGTCCTATACAGTATGTTCTTTGTATGCACTGTTGCTTTAAATCTATCTGAATAGTGAGTGAATTAAGAACAAAAAAATAATTTATATTAAATTCTTTCACACATCATTGAACTGCTAAATAGCAAGAAAATAAACATTTCACACTTTTCTTATTTCATTTTTTACTTCTCTATGTGAACAGTTGTTCTTCTTCCCTTCTGTTTTTTCTAGCTTACAGAGTTTTCTGTATGTACATGGGTTTTGAAATTAAAATACAGACAAGACAATCTACGGTGGTTTTTCATCCAAACTGTTGTTTGTAGATGCTGCTGCTATAATATCAGTAGGTTACAGCACAATGATACTTAGACTTTGTTAGATATGTGAAGCAAAATTAGAAGTCCTTCTAAAAAGTTCTACTTTTTTGTCCTGTGAAACAGTCTAATTAATATGTATATATCCCATGATTCCTATCTAAACACAATTTGTCTATCAACTTTTGTTGCCTGTCATGCTGTCTATAAGGGGTGTTTGTTTGGAAGGGTGTTTGAAACTGTGAGTGGAGTTTGTTTCTCCCTAGTTGTTTTGTTCTCTTTTGTCTTTTTAAAATTCTACCGTTCTGTTGTATTGAATGGTAAACAGTTTGTTTCTAAGGGTGGTTTTGCACTGTGGCTAACTTTTAGTCAGCCACATTATGGTCAAATCCAGATTAAGAGAAGTACAGACGGGGGTAGAGTGAATCTTGACCACCTGTCTCAACATTGTGGATGCCATTAATCCTGGTAGAGAAATTTGAGATTGAATTGGGAATCTTATTTAAAGGCTCTTTTTATTTTAAGTCAAGGATAGGTAGGGGCAGGTCATTTAAAATTATACCGGTGGGATGTAAATCTCTTGAGCTGAAACATATTGGAACATTCTCCCTAATTATTCCAATAGAAAACTAGATGGTTTCAGGTTTCAGGTGGAAACTGTGACTTTGTATCTTTGTATTTGATCTAATGAAATGTTTTGTACACTACTGTATGTGTTTGTGAAGGTCAGATGGCAAACAAACAGTAAGAGACAGGCAAGAAAATGAAGGGGATGGGCAGAAAGTAAAGGAGTTTTATATTGGCATAGCTGAAGAGGAAGGAGGGAGGCACAGTGGTGCAGTGGTTAGCATTTCTACCGCACAGTGCTGGGCCTTGGGTTCAATTCTGGTCCTGGGGTGCTAACTGTGTGGAGCTTGTTTATTCTCCCTGTGTTCACATGGGTTACCTCCAGGTTCCAGATTCTTCCCAAAGACATACTGGTATATTGATTGACTTCTGAGAAAATTGGACTGGTGTGAGTGCATATTTGTGACGGTGTGTGCCCTGCGCAGGACTGGTGTTCCAGCCAGGGTGTATCCTGCCTTGCTGAGGCTTTGGTTCCCCTGCGAACCTGAATTGGATGAAGTAGTTAGAAAATGGATGGATGTAGAGGTGATAGAGGAGTCTGGTAAATTTTCTGAGCCAGCACAGGGTGTGAACATTGCAAGATTAAATGTGACTGACGGTGAAGGGGACAAAAGTAAAGAGGATATGCGTTGATGTGGGCAGGTTGATATTGGCAAATGGGAACATTGCTTTCACCAGAGCAGAAGTCAATGGTAGAAAGGACAGTTGGTGATTTAAATTACTATACTTGAGGAAAAAAAACATAAAAACCACAAAGATTAGAATGGAAAACACTATTTTGCCTCAGAACAGAGGGATCCGAAAGTAAAACGTCATCAAGAAGTCACTGTGTTCTTTTCACTAAGGCGTGTGCTGCAGAGGAAAGTGGGGACAGTGACAGTGATTTTTCCATGTCCATCTGCTCTGAGCTGTGAATCAGCCAACAGCTGAGAGGAGCCTTCAGTGTGAAGAGCATTAGAGATTTTCAGTTTATTAAGGGCTGATGAGAGATTAGTCTTTTCAATCACTTTCCTGATTTGAAACTGGGGCTGGAGTAGGAAGAGAGTGATATTCTTAAATCTTTATTGCCTCAAGGAACTGCATCCCATAGAGCCAGTAATGACATGTAAGATCTTTGCTAATTATATATTCTCCTTTGTGTCCAGTATATTTCTTTTTGTCCCATTAAGCACAATTTTTTTTATATAGGGATCGGGCTTGCCCTCATCATAATCAACATTAATTAAATTAACATTGACACAGTAACTGCCATATTGACAGTATAGTTATTTGGTAAATTTGGACCAATAGGATCTAACACCTCTGGGTGGGCTGGTTAGTGTCTCCAGAACTCATCAGACATTTTGTTGACAGAGCTATACTGTATGTAGCTGAATGTTTACCTTCATAGAGGAAGATAAGATGTCTTCCTAGAGAAAGATAAATGATGATTAAATTATGAATTGAAAAATCTAGTTTGTTGCATTTAGATTTTACTGGTAGCAGTGCTTTGTATAGAGTATTAACTTTAAAATAGGAGGCCTACATAGGAATTTACAACACAAATAAAACATCTGGCAGTTCACTAGAACAGTGAAGTGTTAAATACCCTGAGGTGAATTTCCATATCTAACATTTCATCTCTTCATTTCAAATTGCGATCAAGCCTGTTATTTTTTTTTACTTATGTAACACGTGAAGCTTCCAAGCAGTTGTTATAGTTCTTCTTTGAACTATAGATCCTTTGTCAAAGGATGTGAAATGTAGTTACCAATCCTGACATCCCCACATACAGTACACAAGTTTGTTCAATCCAAGGACCTTAAAAACAGACTGACAAGACTTGAAAGTTCAATATACAGTTTCAGTGTATAGGACACCATTATTAAAGATAATGAAGTTTAGACAATATTCACAGTAACTTGAGTGCTAATGCCACCAAAATCAAAAGAGAAAGAGAAGTTGTGTTTATTTAAGACTTCAGCAGGCTGAATTACACTATACAGTATGTATACACTATACATATACAATATGTACTATATACTGTATGTAATCTGGTCAATTTAACGCTATGGCATACATTTAGGTGTCTGGACCTCTAGATATTAGTTCTGAAAGATACTGAGAGAGCATTGCTTTTGGTTTTTGATGTCAGACTTCAATAGGTGAAGAAGAACATGCTGTATTGGCTTGTTGAGAAGCAGGGCAGGGTTCAACTGAGGTTTGAAAGGTAGTGACAACTTTTAGAATTCACACTTTACACAGTAAAATGCTCCTGCTGGGCTGGAAGTTTCAGTGTAGGTGAAGTGCAGTGTACAAATAAACAACTGAAAATGGAATTGAGGTTTTTAGATTATACACAAGTGTAAATGAGAAAAAAAAATGCTTCGGGACATTTTGGGCGAAAGTTAATCTATTTAGAAAGTAATATAGTGAGTGTGCAATATACTTGTTTAAAATAGGACTTCTGTCTTACATGTTCTGAAACAAATGATTTTGTAATGTGTAACCAATAGTCTGCCTCTTAGGTATGAATAAGGCAGTGGTTGTGTTTTTGAACGATACAAGAGAGTTTAATTATTGATGAATCTTTTAAAACAGTTTTGCCATTGGGCAACTAAAATTTCACATGTCCCACCAATAATGAACTAATGGAGACAGTTGAGCTGTCAAGGACATCCATTCAATTGCAGCTCTTCTGAATTTAAAAATGTTTTTTTTTTGTTCAGAAATTATATACAGTATGAACTGAATATAATTCACGCAGTTTTGAATTTTCCTTAAAACATAGGATTTATTGTTAGGATTATACTGAATGCAGTTTTTTTCTGATACAGTGAAGTTAAGCCAAGGCTACAGATAGATGAGAGTGAAGTATCTGTGAGTCAGTATCTGGACCATCAAGTTTCTAAGGGAAGATACTTTTGATAATGGAGCTGGTTAGGCTGCTCAGAGTGGAGGATGAAATGGTGTAGGTTTGATACTGGGACAAATGAAGATGTTAATGGGAGAGCTGATCAGGTTGTTGTCAAACTGTAAAAAACATTTTGTGAAAATAATGTGACAATTAGTCTCTGGATTTGAGTAATAATTATGTGAAAATGGTTGAGACTGCTACTTGAAAATCTAAAACTGCAAGGAACTGCAGGGCCCTTTTTAGAGGAATATGTGAGGAGACACCAGTATTGATAGAAAAGAATAACATTAATACAGTGCATGAGTGAGGTTTAAGATTGATAAGTCTAATGCCTGGTATTGCTGCCCTGTAGTGTTGGGGCCCTGGGTTCAATTAAGGATATTTGTATGGAGTTTGTCAATAATCGGCAGCTTAGAGGTAGGGGGGAGGGGCATTGGGGTTAATGAGCACTTCCCTGATTTTCAGTTATTTTTACTTCTACACAACAGGTATTGATAAATTTAGAAGATATTAAATTGGAAAGTAAAGAGAAGACCAGGCTTACAAAAATCATGCGCAACGTTCATGCTGCTTGTAAAACCACCAATGACATTTAAGATTCCAGCTCTTTTCTCTTTCTCTCTTTTTCTTCTATTTTCTGTTTGTCAGTACAATGCTTTTATTTTAACATAATGACTAGAATTACAATGGGCTCCCTAAATAGAAATGGAGGACTCAAGACCGTTGAGAGAGTGGTTCTTTCTGACTATTTGAAGTAGAATATTAAAGTAGTGTTTCTCCAGGAAACGCATTTGGATGACTTAAAAAAATGTGTTTACTGGTTTAGTGAGTGGAGAGGACATTATCATGCTTGTCCGTGGTATGAATTTTAGTGCCTGGATCTGAATATTAAACCTGGCTCTTTCAAAGTTTGTAAAGTTGTCAAAGTCTTTTGAATGTAGAGGCTGCTTTAGGAAACAATGTTGTTTTTTAATGTATGTGTAGAATTATGGAAATGACAGAATGTATTTAAGGTTTTAAATTGTGCTATAGTACGGTGCAGATCTGACGGGGTTGTTTTGGAATGAGATTTTAAATGCTTAATGGAGAGTTCATTAGATGTGATAGGAATGGGTTAGAGCCATACATTGTTCTCACATTTAGCAAACTATTAATTATTAGAATGTTAGAGTGGAGAGCTATATATCACAAATTAAACAAGGAATGTGTTCTTTAGGTACTTTAAGTTTTATTTCATTGAATTCCATTAAAATTATTGATATTCAACTCTTGGCTGGGACGTTCTACTCTGAGATGTATTCATCAGTGCAGGTGGAGTCTCAGACAGTTTAGCAATTCCTGGTGGAGTTCCTGAAGGAGGAAGGGTTTGACTACAGGGAAAGCTGACACTGGAGGAGCGTACAGATGTATTGAATGGGCTACACCATGGCAAAACTCTGGGAATTAATGGTTTGCCAACAGATGGAAGCTTCCCAATTATAATTTGGAATGATCCATTCAATGTGTATGATGAGCCCTCCATTTCCAGCGGATAGAGGAATTTGACACGATTGTAAACTCTTTGGTAGATTTATATTTCCTTTTTATGGATGCATTTCTGCACATATGCTGTGCTGTTTTAATGAGATTGTCTTTTATAATTATGTTTCATTGCCTCATAACAGTAACAGGTTACACAGCTGACATGATGGTAGTAGAAACTGTTTGTTAGGATGTTCAACCACTGACATATTGGCAAAAAATAATCTGCTACAGATAACTGGAGGAAAAAAAAGCCTTCCCTTTTTCTTTAGGGAATCGACCTGCCTAACATATCATTTGACCTACAGTGGAATAGAAGTGATTTTAGACATTTGTAGGTATATTTAGAGAGAAATAAGGCATCTAAAGAAAACTGGAATGAGGTGAAAACAGACTACAAAACTAGAAGTGGGAGAGGCTTGTCAAACAATTGTCCTACAGGTGCTGGGTTTTAGTTATTAATAACTTTGTTACCTAAATGTTGTGTTATACAGTACATACTGTAGTTGTGCAGATTCTCCTTTGAATCTGTTAAAAATTCAACCTTGCTTGAGGTTATTGGGATTAAATTGGGTGAATCAGAGAGTTCTGTATCTTCTGTTTGAGGCTGGGGGCAGTCTCTACAGAGACTGTTCTACATGCCAAAATATCTCCCAGGGAAACTACTTGCTTTTGTTTCCTGGCAGGAGATATGTTTTTGGACAGCATTGTTAGATGTTCAAGATAACAGTCTCTCCCTTCCTTATCCTGGAGAATCACACACCTGCTGGTTTTCATTCCATCTAATTCTAATTACTTAGCCAAACACTTAATTGAACTAATGAGTTACAATACTTCATTGAAAGAGCTGCAGTTATTTTTTTTCCACTCTATCATTTATACATTTATTTTACTTTGAAAAGCAATGGTTAAAAGGCATCCTGCAACAAGGTACAAAGCAAGCAGAGGTCAGTATTCCGAACAAAGCAAGGGGAAAACAAGGGGGAAAAGCTAGAGAAACACGGACAAGAACTCGAGTTGAAACTCAATGACAGAGCCTCGAGCTCTGTTAGATCCGAGA
Organism: Lepisosteus platostomus; assembly: GCF_059453375.1. Classification (NCBI taxonomy): domain Eukaryota; kingdom Metazoa; phylum Chordata; class Actinopteri; order Semionotiformes; family Lepisosteidae; genus Lepisosteus; species Lepisosteus platostomus. The sequence goes on from NC_142621.1 coordinate 35,314,979, forward strand.
ATTTATCTTGAACGTCTGGAATGGGCATGGTAGCAAACCTTTTCCAGGTCCTTCTAGTCTCCAGAAGTCTTAATTGGTTTCTGCAGAAACTGTGGGTTTACGGTGAAGCTGGCTGCTGTGTCAAAGTAAGCAGCTCGCCATGCTGCTCAGCAGCACGAGTGGACATAACAGTTCTTATGTTTACTAAGGGTTTAATTGTGCAAATGGGTTCAAATCATGGATCAGTTATGCCTATTTTATCTATTATGCCCTTGCAATTTTGTGGGTGGGTTTGGGATACGTTTATGTTTTTAAACTTTATTATGATGTGCTTTTTCTATAAATATTTCTTTACTGACTGAACAAATTCCATTTGAATTGTGTATCCCTGTGCAAATTGTTTGCTCAAGATGAAGTGATGTAAGTGTGTTCCGATCATAAAGGGATCGTTATGATGAAATGAGTAGGGGGTTTGTGTTTGTATTGTTCTCTGTGATCTTTGTTTTTTTTTTGTTTAAAAGGAAAACAAGTATACTGTGTATTTAAATTAACTGCCCCTATAATAATGTCCTGAAACAATGTATTCTGCCCTGAAGCAGTGTTCATCAGACCCTAGATCAAAGCAACCTCTAGGGTTCAGACAACATTACCAAAGACCAGATACAATCCACACAACACATAACTGAGACTGTGAGCCTTTTTCCTGAATACATATTTTATTGAACGAAAGGACACTATTAGTATAGTATTAGTATATCAGTATGTATTAGTATAATATTATGTTAATACCCTGTGGCTGTACTGTAGTTCCCTGTATTTCTATCTTTTAAACAAGGATCATGTTGATATCGAGCAGGCTCATAGCAGTTTTAGTCCTGGTCTTACTATGATCTTTAAAATCATAAGTCCGTATCAAGTCCTGAATTCTTTGTTACGTACTATTTTGTGTTAAATAAGTACCTTGTTACCCTCAATGTTAACGTTTCAAGCCAGATATTGCCACACTCCCAGCAGTGGAATGACTATGAATACAGAGACTATAAATACACAACTTTGTCACTCTCTCTTGCATATGGAAATGAGACATTGTGCACTAAATGATTCCCCAACATTAACATTAATCAGGAAAAGGGAATGCATGCAATTGAAGAATATAATGACCACAGTATCTTATAGTCTAATGAAATAAATGCAGAGTAGCTTCCACTAAAAAGTTAATCTTACATGATTTCAGATGGGGTAAACCACAGCTTGAATTCTTTCCCCTATTTCATTATGACAATTATTTAAACATTAGCTCACATTAGAAATCCTCCCTGATGGATTGACAAAAACACAATGGCATACAAAGTCTTACTTGGCAGCCACCCAGAACATAAAGGCAAGGGTTTTCACGTCAGGAGAGAAAGTTAAACGTCTAGAGATCTATTAACACAAGCCTATACAGTGCCAAATGGCAGAGCTGGCAGAGTGCCGAGCTGCAGTATTCTCACTTCTACTAAGCTGTAAATTTGCAAACTTTCAAGAAGGAAAAAAATGATGTGATACAACATAATGAATAAACAACACCAAGAGTAATACATCCTATCAGAATTGGTAATTAATTTCAACCCAGTCATTTTTTATGGATTAAGGCACTTGCCAAGAGCAGCTAAACAAAGAAAGAATTAAAAAATACAATAAGATAAAAGTGGGAAACATTCCACCTCCATAGCATGCAGGAAGCACTGGAAAGGGAGATATTAATGGAGCTGTAAAAGGTGCTAAGCAAGTTTCCTATCACCTGGAAGCAGACATGGCACCTCAGGCACCTTATTGTTACTGAATTGTTTCCTTTTTATTAACATCCCCAGCTTCCCTTGTCTGTGAGGATACTACACTTAATTCCTGATTCTTTCTGCTAAAGGTGGAGGTTTAAAAATTTCCCATATTTCTTTACTACTGAAACTGTTTTAGTTCTGCTCTGATATGAACATTGGAGTCTTTCTCAACATTAAGGAAAGAGACACCCACCATAAAAAAGTAAAGAAGAGGGTTTACGCTATTTATAAAGACAAAATAATAGCAGACTCCAATCACTCTTGCAAAACACAGATAACAGGAGGCTGCTCAACCAATAAAATGCTTATTCAGAGAGCAGGGTGGATTTCATACTCAACACATTGCAGTTAGGACTATGCCGTTTGTTGGGTGTGGCTGAGATTCACCATGTAATCTGGGGTCAGAGTCAGGTAACCTTAGCTAGCTGTGCAATCCTCATCCCTTCCACCTGTTGGACATCTGTGAGCTTTCCACATGGTCAGGAAAAGAAGAAGCCATCCTCTTGTTGATGATAACTCTCCTCTAGTTGCTGCTAGATACTGTAGGTTGCAGTTTGTAGGTCTTGCAGTGTGAAAAATTAACATTCTTTAAAAGAAAACATGCAGTCCTCATTGATTCCTTTATGTAACAAGAGCTGAACCAAATTGATTAACAATTTTCAGTTCTCAGTGGCAAGGGGGATGGGACAAAATATGCATAAAGAAAAACAAACGGTGTGTGAATGAGCAGGCCTGCAGGCAGTGAGTATGAAACTAGAGACTCATTACCAAGAACTATAACAAACCTTCAGCAAAATCATTTATAAATGTAAATAAACCCTGGCCATTTGAAAGCTGGCCCCAACAAAAATAAGCAAAGATTCAAATTAGAGAAAGATAGAATATACACTGCAGGATGGTCAAAAGACAATATTCAGAGCCACAAGCTCCACAAGCCTTTCCCCTCAGACATGTGTAGGTAGGAAGTTGCAGACACAGTGGCTGATTGGCTGAGCAATCAAACCTGTGTTTGAACTGCACTGTTACCAAGTTTGCTGTTTTGAACTTAGTGATTTTGTTTTGAGTGTATGAGGGTGCATTGTTGTTCAGTATCTTTTTGTCATGAGTTGGGCTTGTTGAAATTGTGGGAATTACTTTTTTATTTCAAATGTTATTTATGTTAGATATCTTTTCAGTCACACCCCAGACCAGCCTATGCAATGTCAACCAGCACAGGCTGGGATAGTCTCTCTTGGGCTTGTAGAAGTTTTGCAGGGGTTTGTTTTGAAAGAAACAGCCACGTGTTTGGCACTGCTGATCTCCTGTAAGACAAGCAGTCATTCTGATTCCTCAAGGAATCATCACCACAGCCACTCTGCTACTTTGTAGGTGGTTAGCATTCTGTCCAGCCACAGGAAATGTCAGGTATAAATTTTGTTTCACATTTTATTATGTGGTGCAGTATTCAACTTCCCCTGTCACAAAATGGAGCTTACTGTAGGTTCAGGTCTTCTTGTCCTGAGAGGAAATTGACACTTACTGGTCTAGCAAAATTGCTTCTTTTATTATTTAGATTCCTTTAGAGGTCTCCCATGCAATTGCTACCCCTCCATAGCCCAGTTACGCTTTTGATATCCGAGATTAAGAAATAAGATAAAACTGCACAGCAAGGGGGCTGTGGGCCAAATGTAGATTCACAAAGCCTTTTAACTGCAGATGAAATACCTGCTTATGTCCTGAAAGTTGCAGCATGGAAGTTAAAATATGTACAGTGGGACTAGGATCAGCACTTTCAGACTACCTGCAAGTGTTCAGTGTGATAAGAGTTGCTTTGAAAGTAGAAAGTTTTTATTTCCTTTATGTATTTTAAGGAGAAAATGGCACTCACCCCAAGGTGAAGATCAGCAGTTTTTTTTTTATCTCCAGCTCATACAAACCACAGCTTTGTGCAACAAGAGATACAATAGGATCTCTCCACTTTCAGAATCATGCTAGCATTGACATGAAACAGTGTTTCCAAATGGGAAGGTGATGTAAGGCCTTTAGCTTCTTTTCATTATGTATTAATTATTCTTTTTATTATGTATTCACTATGTATTTGCTCATGGTTTGTTTCGTTTTCTGCTATTTATGAGGAACAAATAATAGGTTTATTCCATGCTGAAAAGAGAAGTAAGAAAAGACAATGTTTCAGCTGTGGAGCCTTCTTCGGGTGTAAGATAGATAGGGCAGTCAGCAAAAATAATATAGCATGGGAAAACAGAAGCCAGAAGAGAGAAGGAGGCGGGAGCAGGGGAGAGGCAGAGTGGTCAATCAAGTGGTGAGAGGTCGAGAGAGGTGAGGAGAGATGTGCTAAACATCAGGTTAAACTCTTTAATAGGTGTACTGTAAGTCGCTATTGATTTCAATGTCTTTCATGTTTTATGCTCCTCTAGTTTCTACCTCAACACAAAATATACACTTGATATACAGTATCTTTGTTGACGAGCTCCATATACTGTAGATGTACTGTATACAAAATCTGCTCCTAGAGTTTCTCGGTTCTCCAGACATGTGTTCAGAATACCTATGTTATACATTAGTTATACAATAGTTGCCTTTGCATTTTTAAATGTTCCAATTTAATTTCTTTCAACCTATTGGAATTCTGAGCAAAGAAAACTTTATTTCTTTATTCTGTAAATGTAAATTACTAGTCAGCCAAGGGAATAATCCAGTTATTCCTCTATGATCAGATCCTTAAACCTCAATATCATTTTTAATGGCAGACAGATGAAAACTTAATGTAACATTCTATCTTTGGTGTCATTGGGGCACCATATAATTTATAAGTATTTTTTATGGGATATCCAACACAATCTGCAGGCCATATCTTATGCTAAGGCTTTGAAAGGTGAAATTGATGTCTGTTTCACAAAAAAGTGTTTAAGAGTTAATGCTTGCATCTACAGTATTAAACATGGCAATTCACTTAGCAATTATTTCTGGTATAAAATCGATTTGGTTAATTATTCATGTTATTTTTTAATCTGGCAATTTTGTACAATAACTGGACTTTCCTTATGAAATCATAAATTTATCTAAAAGATAAAAGTGTAGATTGTTTCATTCTCAACTTTAATATTGACCAGGCACTAAAATATAATTTCCATAATAGTGCTTTATTAAAGAAAGAAAATTGCATGAATCCACAGCAAACTTTTTATTGCTCAGAAAATGGGTGAATAAATATAAAAGTTGATATGTTAAGCAAAAGAACACTTCTGATTTTCTGTTTTCAGTATTTCTCATTAATCCAGAGTGCTAAAACCTATTTAATGATGCAAAATATGGTGGCCTTTATCTTTCCTCATTCCAAAAGCCCATTTATATCGTTCAATTTGTGAGCTGTGCTCCAAATGTAATTAGGTTGTGATGTTGGTTGTAATGTGATATCCGAGTTTAGCCAGGGTATTGTGAACGCTGCTTAAGATGCATGCAATGAGTCTCACACAGAATTCTTTGTTGTATGCAAAAATGTCTGTAAAGCTAAGGTTTCTGAAACATTGACACTGACACAAAAACGTACATGAAAATGGAACCATAAAGACTCAAGCCTCTATTTATATTATGCAAAGTCTTCTATATCCTATGTTAAAAAGGAATATATTGCACTGTATTCTGCATATGGACAAACAAGGTACAGCAGACCACATCAAAGGTGTTTTTGAATCTAAATGAACTAAATTTAGATATCATTGTTAACAAAAAATCACATTATGGTAATGTGACTTTCTGTATTAAAAAAGACACCAAATTTATTTTGGCCACATTCAGTTAGCATACTTGTGTTCCATCAATGCTAATGTTTTTACAGTCTACAGATGAAGGCCCTAAAGATTGAAAAATAAACATTATCACATTATCTTCTTGTAAATCAAGCTTTCATATCTTCAAATACAGTATGTCATATTTCTTAAAACAGAAACAGATAAAAAGCTTATGGTGTCTTATTTTGTTCTTTGTTAAAGAGCAACAATGATTAAACGTAACTTACTGTATATGGAAGTTGGTGTGTCATGTGAAACAAATGTCTCCTTGGAATAATAAGGAAACAAAATGACACACAAGTACTGTATATACAGTATATATCTTAAATTTTGGCTAAATGTAAGTCCCTATATATATCTTGCTGTGTGTCTCTGTGTGGCAATTACATACATTAGTGACTTTCTTCTGTTTTCATAATAGTCCAATGAGTTATGTTGAAATATACACCAAAGCCTTGTGGTTTTTGTTGGTTATTATTTCTTTCTCTGAGTTTCTTTCCTGGGTGAATTTCTCTTTGAGAAAAAAATAGAAATAGAATGCAGATTTGATTTTTTTTCAGTGGTTCATAGAATCATATAATATACTTACTTATGAGGTTTGTCCCCTGAATCAAATGTTAAGCTCTTGTGCTTGCTTGATGTTCTGTACTGGTAAATGTTCATGGATGAATGAAGAAATATTAAAATAGCAGATCATTTACCTTCAAATAATTGTCTTTCTGCTTGTTTGGCAGTTGCCTCATAGGGGGATAATTCATAAACCATTTAAACTCCGCTTAGTTCTGTGTTCTTAGTTATGACCCAGAGGAAAATGAAATCATAGTGCTGTGAGTCTTTTACAATGACTATGATAGCTATTCTCATTTTTTTAATTTAATATCCCTCCATTTCTACATAAACTAATAACAAGACTCGTTTGTTTGTTTTTTTAAGTCCACTTCAATAAAAAGGTGGAAATTATGATTCCATCCCCATCTAACGAAACTCTAGTTCTCATGAAAAATAAATTGCTTGTGGCAAATTTTCAATAAGATTGTGTTTTGTGAAGAAAGTAAGAAAGTTTCCATAGTCTTTTTCATATGATTAATCAATATATTAATCAATTGCAATTTATTATGGTTCCCAGGTAATACTGTCAGGCAGGTGAATTAATTAAGCAATCAATTAATCAATAAATCAAATAATTTATTAATTGATAGATTTTCTTGCCAAATGTCATGATTCAGAATGCCTAGCGAAATCTACAATAATGCATAAAGTAAATACACAAAAAATAGTTCAAAACCAATACATACTGTACATGTAAAATGCAGTCAAAGCCTTAAAAAACATTTTAAAATATAAAATGACTATGTAAAAATGTCATGTATGAACAGAACAGTTCAGAAACCATTTTCACCAAGAGCACTGACAATACTCAATGACAGTAAATGGACACAGCGGGATAAGATTTAGGCTGCCTGAAAGCCCTGTTTTTATGTCTTCTGTGGTATATGCCTTAGATGAAGCCAAATTACAGATTATAATGATTTCTAATTTGTAGAATGCTGCTCTCGCATAACCTACTGACCCACATACAAGTAATTAGCGACTGCCTGGGACTGTGTTTATTGTGTGAAAATACAATTGTTACAGACACAAATCTGTTATCCAACCCACTTTTTATTGTCTGTTGATTTCTAGACTATTTAGAACACTATGTTTATTTTCTCCTGTGTTATAATAGCAGCAGGGCTCCACCTGCATGGCTATTAATCCCATTCACATTTAGAGTGCTTTGGGGGGTTGATTATTTACTGCAGCCACTTTGGGAATGGAATGTCAAGCATGATAAAGACTGAACTCATAAAAACACTAAAACTGATACCACTCATGACAGACAAGCTGTGGTATGTAAATGGGATATTGCATGGATTTTGCAAGTTAAACATGGCATACAACAGTCATCACTTGTCATTGAATTGGGTATATTTTAACTAGGTACAGTATATACAGTAGGTATATTTTAAGCATTTACACCGTTGAGAGAAATGTGTGAAGACAGTGTTACTCGCGTCAAAGATCAGTCAGCAAACAAGGATATTGGATTTTACTAAAAAAAACAATTAACAAAATAAATGTTGAGTACTGGACACAATTTTAGCATCCAGTAACCTTTGTTTGATGAAATATGCAGTTTGTTAATTAGAATGACATCACCATGTAAGAGAGTACTCACTATTGTCTGTGATAGACACTTTCTGAAAGTATTTCTACTGTAGGTCATTTGATAATATTGAAAATATAGTGCAAATGCAGACTGTATAGACCTCTAGGCTTTATACATGTAGATCTAAAGGTAGATCTAATATATTGATTAATCAATATATTAATCAATTGCAATTTATTATGGTTCCCAGGTAATACTGTCAGGCAGGTGAATTAATTAAGCAATCAATTAATCAATAAATCAAATAATTTATTAATTGATAGATTTTCTTGCCAAATGTCATGATTCAGAATGCCTAGCGAAATCTACAATAATGCATAAAGTAAATACACAAAAAATAGTTCAAAACCAATACATACTGTACATGTAAAATGCAGTCAAAGCCTTAAAAAACATTTTAAAATATAAAATGACTATGTAAAAATGTCATGTATGAACAGAACAGTTCAGAAACCATTTTCACCAAGAGCACTGACAATACTCAATGACAGTAAATGGACACAGCGGGATAAGATTTAGGCTGCCTGAAAGCCCTGTTTTTATGTCTTCTGTGGTATATGCCTCAGATGAAGCCAAATTACAGATTATAATGATTTCTAATTTGTAGAATGCTGCTCTCGCATAACCTACTGACCCACATACAAGTAATTAGCGACTGCCTGGGACTGTGTTTATTGTGTGAAAATACAATTGTTACAGACACAAATCTGTTATCCAACCCACTTTTTATTGTCTGTTGATTTCTAGACTATTTAGAACACTATGTTTATTTTCTCCTGTGTTATAATAGCAGCAGGGCTCCACCTGCATGGCTATTAATCCCATTCACATTTAGAGTGCTTTGGGGGGTTGATTATTTACTGCAGCCACTTTGGGAATGGAATGTCAAGCATGATAAAGACTGAACTCATAAAAACACTAAAACTGATACCACTCATGACAGACAAGCTGTGGTATGTAAATGGGATATTGCATGGATTTTGCAAGTTAAACATGGCATACAACAGTCATCACTTGTCATTGAATTGGGTATATTTTAACTAGGTACAGTATATACAGTAGGTATATTTTAAGCATTTACACTGTTGAGAGAAATGTGTGAAGACAGTGTTACTCGCGTCAAAGATCAGTCAGCAAACAAGGATATTGGATTTTACTAAAAAAAACAATTAACAAAATAAATGTTGAGTACTGGACACAATTTTAGCATCCAGTAACCTTTGTTTGATGAAATATGCAGTTTGTTAATTAGAATGACATCACCATGTAAGAGAGTACTCACTATTGTCTGTGATAGACACTTTCTGAAAGTATTTCTACTGTAGGTCATTTGATAATATTGAAAATATAGTGCAAATGCAGACTGTATAGACCTCTAGGCTTTATACATGTAGATCTAAAGGTCACATTATCTAATAATTAAATCAGCAAGTTATTCATTATAATGGTTATTTAACTCTAGTACTAAAAGTTTCAAAATCTACAAAGTGCTGAATTGTAGAATTCCTCAGCAAATGTAGTGGAGTCTTTTGATATCATACTGTATATTGTTGTGCAATTTTTTTAAAAGATTGATATACTGTATAACTGCCAAAACCACATTAGTCAATCTTATTGGCACAGTCTACTTTGTTAGTTGTAAAGCTTAGGACAGAACAAGGATGGTATTCAAATGTATCTTAATTCTAAGTTCCTGATACCAGTATTACAGTCAGAAAAAGTGTATCAGTGCATCAAAGGTATTATTAAGAAAGCAGGTGTTCTACTTGTGGAAAAGTACAGATTGTTCCACTAAATGAGCAGTAGGAAGGTGAGGCACATTTGATTTTACCAAGGTATCTAAATAATTCCTCCTCGCATTTAGTAATACTTTCCTTAAAATAAACTGGTTGACAGTATAAAAAAAGACTTAATATGCACTCCTTGCTGATAAGGAAGTTTTTTTTCCATATGAAGTCAAGCTGTCTTAACAAGATGCATAAAATATTCATTTTTCATAAAATAAATATTTAGGGTAACAGTTTTATAACTAGATTAAACCCAAAACAAGAAACCTAGCTAAATCACTGCTTCCTTAAAAAGGAATAAAACTTTATTTGAAGGTTTAAGAGTCAAAGGTGTTAAATTATTGTTATTGTATATCTTGTTGAGCTTGTCTGTATTATTAAAAAGTCAGTGAGGTGGATGTACAGTAGGTCAGGTAAAGAGAATGTTGCATGCTTTTTAGGAATAAAGATCTAAAATCCATGCTCTTCAAATTCAGATCTTTAACCAGGACAGAACTCTTGGGGTATGTCTGATTTACAAGGGGGTCCTTTTCAAAGGCCTCAAATGGTAGGGTGGCTGACACAGAAGGAATCTTTGAAAAATGAGTCAATTACACTGTTTTTTTTAAGTATTCCCATTTATGATAGCAGGATGGTCATTTATCATTAGAGTTTTAAGTCAATGGTACAGTATGCTGATCCTGCAGAAATTCTGGTTAAAGTTTAGTTCAGTCTTCTCATATGTCCGTTTAGTTCATAGAAATGTTTGCTGAAAAAAATATTTTTAAAGTGAAATAAGAGACATGCAAAATGTTTGCCAGTCATTGTCACTTTGCAGACACTCATATGTAATATGGCATGTAATTATTTTTTGTCTATACATATTTTACTAGCCCTTTTGAACACTGGTGTTTGGTGGAGCACCTGGGGTAAATTAACTTATCAAGCATACAGCAGGATGCCCGTCTGAGATTTGATCACAGGACCTTCCTGTCATAAGTCCAAAGCTGCTAATTCCTACTGCACACTACAGTCCCTACGTCTGTGCACTGAGAAACTCATCCATTTTGTGCTGTACAAAATGGTCCTCATAATTTAATCACATTTTAATTAAGTGTCATATATACTGTACCTGATCTTACATCGCAGAACAAACAATGCTGCACCTAAAACTCAGTAATGAATGTTTATTAATTATATATATTTTAATGATTCATGATTCTTTAGATTTCAAAGAGAGGACCGTAATGCCAGAATTAAAAAAAACAAACTTTTAATTACTGTAGACTGAAGATTATATACTGTATAGATTATACATTAATACTACAGGGAGAATGTTGAAATAATAACATTTAACACCTTATTGCCTACAGGAGGGAAAACTACCCTTTTCCCCTGTAAAGCAGGTGCTCATGGAGTTGCCTCCACAGCTGAAGCTCTCTACTTTAGCCTTTTCTTCCTTTGTTTCCCTAGTCTTCCCTCTCTTGCCTGAGGCATGGGTGAGTTTAAAATCCCTAGATCATATGAGGAAGAACTGCATCAGATTGAAAGAGATGTCCTTGTTTAGTAACAGGACCAGAGAGGAACAGAGGGTTAATACTTCTTAAGAAAACCCTTTTTCCAAAACACAATTATATCATAATTGTCTCTTGTTGATTAATTTACTTTTACTGCTCCGATCTTCTCAGGCTCCCAAGGCTTAGCTTTCCTCTAGAACTTAAACAGTGAAGCTTCATGTCATTTTATGTTTTCACAGCGGTATAGTGTGCTTTGTGACTGCCCTGATGTGCTCATTAACAATATGTTAATACAAATTAATTAAAAATAAAAAACAAAAACTCAATATCAATTCACGAGGAATAACATAACCCAGCAAAAAAAAGCATTTAAGGATACAGTAAAGTAATAGTAACCTTGTACTGAATTAATATAGTCTTCAGCCTTCAGTTTACTAGGTTTTTAAAGATAAGAAAAGTTAATCTGAGTAATTTAGCAATTTAGCAAGTAATGTTACAATGAAGAAAACAGTGGTCCTTGAGGGCTGAAGGATATTCTGATTTTCTAAATTAATTGAACATACAGCACCTATTTAATTGCTCAGAGTTAAATGGGCCTTTTAAAATATGAAATCTCAGGACTAGGGAGGGAGACCTCTGGTCTAAACTAAACACTACTACATTTAAATCCAACTGAGCTAACTCCTGCTTCTTAGTCACACCTATATACATTATGCAACTGAACCAACCAACCAAGGAATATTCCTGACTTCCATTAAACTATAGTACCTAATTGCATACAATTAACTGTCAATGAACTATTAACATCAGGTAAACTATGTAGTACCCACAACATTTCAACCTCCCATTTAGCCTCCTCCCCTTGTGAAAGCCTCACTCACAATTGTATCCTTTTCTCAGATCTACAGATTCCCTCATTTGTTTACATACAGTACCACTGTGGTATTCATACTTATTGGAACCATGTTGTATAAAATTAAAATAACAAGCTGTGCTGAATATCATAATATTGTATTTATTTTTCTCTCTTTCACTTATTCTACATAATTAGCAAAAATGGCAAGTCAATTTTGGATGTAACTCATGTGCAGGCAAATTGGTTTCTGCACAGCAAATTCAATAACCTTGCATTTTTTGCCTGAATTCTACCATCTTGATTCCAGGGAATGGATAGCTCAGATTACCACACACTGTACTGTAAGTTTCAAATGGTTTTTATTCAGTGTTTCTACTGAGTGAATGTTTCTCAAGGTCAGTTTCAGCAAGGCTACTTTTTCACTGTATTTGTACAGTAAATCACCTTCTTGTCTTTGGTCTGAAGTGTAGGCCACATATCTCATACACACACAGCTTTTAGGACCAGCGTGGATTGAATATTGTTTGAGCAGATTGTTGTTATTGAGATAAGCAAAAATGATTTACAATACAGGCAGTGAACCTTTGGACTGTGCCCTAAAGTCTATGAAGAAAAGGAGAATAAAAAAGCAAAAATGTTTCACAATAAAATAATATTTTTAATTTCTCTACTGTATAAAAAAAGATACTGTCATGTGCATTGGATATTGGACTCAATTATAAATGAGTGCATCTTATTTACCTAATGGACGGTGAATTATTTAATCCATTGTCTCCTAAACTCCTAAACTAAAATCACCCTGACTTCAGTCATTGGACTGCAGTACATTAATGATGCTTCAGTTCTGTATGCACTTTGACATAAATATATTGTATTTTAGCTGATATTTTAAGTATCAGCACATTTACTGAGGCATATGAAAAAAATGGGCTTTATCTTATGGGACAACATTGAGGACACCAAACATATCCATCTCCAAGCTCTGAATACATACAATATATAGAAAGAATGTGAACTACACCCATGTTTTTGGAGATACAGTATTTTTCAGAGGGCTGATATTGACAAACAAATTCAGCATAACTTGATATAGAGCTTTTTGCAACCTGAGGAAACAGGTGTTTGGTGGTTATGATATGAAATCTGAAAGCAAAAAAGAGGTTCTAGTATCCTATCATTATCATTATCATTATCATCCTATCATCCTGCTTTAGTGTGGTGATCAAACTGATATCGTAACACCCAAGATAACACCTGCTCAATCTGCCAGAGAATGCAGATCCTACTGTATATTGGCCTCATCAGTCTGGCTCTTTGAAGACAATGACCTTTGACTGTAAGGGACATGAATTACAGTATGTCTGCCATTCTACAATGTCATTGATATGCCTTTCTGAGAAGAACATTTAACAGTTATAGCTAGTGAGGGTGGCTCCAGCCGACACATTACAACCCAGCCTCATTTTTCACCCAGTGGTGTATGTAAGTCTCTGAGGGATTCATGAATTTTGTTTAGTGGGTAACAGTTAATATCAAGGAAGAGAAGCTAAATTCTACAAAACTGATGGTAAGCTTTTTCAATTCTCCACATGATAAGTGGTGATCCAGTAAAGATCTTGACAATAATCCTGCTCCCAGTCAAGGAGTTGTTAACATTTCTTCTGGAACAGTCAGATACACTGGGGGAAGCTCTATGGGCCAGGTGATCAGGCATGGGTGTTTTTTCCCCAGTCAATAAAAAGAGCTGTGTCCCAGTCTAGTTCCTTCCTGGGAGGGATCCTACACTGTGCTGTAGAGATTGCTGGAGGTGGTGTATTGGGTCCGCCTGGGACTGCACAGAGGGTGAAGTCTAGAGAAAGCAATCATGCCAGCGTGTTTACCCAGTAATCATTGATAGATCCTTGTCAATTTAGCTTCAAGGAGCTACATAGATTTTTAAAATGCGTTTTTTTCTATGTATTTATTTAGGTAGATCTCTGTTGGCATGGATCAGCTGTGGCCAGGATTCCCTAACAACAGCAAAAATAAATAGCTAGACATCTGTGTTTGGTGTATGTAAAAAATGGTGATTTCAGATTTTTTTTATAGTAGAATATACTATAACAATTTTTGTATGTATATCATGACTGCTTGTCTATATATTTTTCTCTTAATAAATATTTATAAGCTTTCTTCACAAGACTGCTAGCATTCCCTTGTTAATGCTCTAGAGGCTTTCCAAAGACCGTTGTTTCATATGCAAATGCTAAAAACCAGCCTTGCACGGAATAAACTTTCATTTTCCCTTCTTCTGAAGTACTTTACTCTTTTATTTACAATATTTTCAAAGTGAAAAATACTGAATAACAGCACAGTAACCACCTATGGTAGAAAAAAGGAATATACATTACAGACTCACCTTTCTGACCACTGAATTGTAAAGCTTCAACAAACTCTAAATCCTAATTGCTTCTTCATAGCATCTTTTTAAGTTTTTAACTTAAAGACTTTTGACACCTACCCAAGCTTTCAGCACTACAATTCCTTTGCTAGCATGATGGGCATTAGATATTAGATTTAGTGTTGATGTTTCTTCTCAAACTCAGAGCATGTTGTATTGCATCATAAATTATGACATCTTTTTCTTTTTAGTTGAGCTTGTAAACAGGAATAATGCTGTTGGCAGATGCACTAATTATCAGAATAATATTCATGAAGGCAGGGCTGGGAGTAGCACTAACACATGGGCTTGTAAAATGCACCTTCAGCATACTGTATACAGTACATCTGTACATTTTCTAACCGCTTTACCAAATACAGGGTCTTTGGGGAGCTGGAGCCTATCCCAGCAAGGCAGAATGCACCTGGATGGGAAACCAATCCATCATAGATCACAAACAGACAAAGACACTCACACCAGGGCCAATATTCCCAAAAGCCAATTAACCAAACAGTGTGTCTTTGGACTGTGGGATGAATTCAGAGCACCCAGAGGAAACCCATATGAATACGGTGAAAATATAAAAATCTCCATGCATGTAGATTGCACTCCAGGAACTGAACTCAGGGTCCAACTGCTGTGAGCCAGTAATGCTAGCCCCTACACCACATGTCACGCCATTTTTTAATATAACATAGTTATTAATATCATATAGCTTTTTATATAATTTCTGACTTCCCAAGAATCAGCTAGCCCTGTTACTATATAAAGAACCAGGTTCTGTCAGGTGGAATTTCTTGAATGGTCTCTGTTTCATCTATTGAGAATGCTTAGTGCTACATCGAAAGATAAATCCTTAATTGATTCTAATAGGTTCATACTAATTGTGCTGTAAGAGCTATCACTGGCATTGTTAAGCACAATGAGAAATCAATGATTCCCCTTGTTGTGATGTGGAGTATCGATCCCATCACAAACAGCATTTCTCTTCAATAATGCTTTCTTTATCCCTAACATTGTGAAGCCTTTATCCAGAATACCTCAACTGGATATGAAGTGTACAAATGAAAGTTAAACTTTATATTTCTTGCAAATGTCTGCAATTTACCAGAAATCATTCCTTTGTATTTAGGCATCAGCCTATTGAGGCCTGATTATGATCCAACTCTCTACCATGTGCAGGTTTGCATGTACATGTTCTTTACTTCTGTTACTTTTCTGTTTCCTTTGGCACATCTAGAGCACAAAACAAACAACATAAAACCGGTTTGCAATTTAGTAATATGTATGAGGTGTATTAATCAATATTAATGAACATCAACTTTTGGGCTACAAAGGAACAAGCAGAGGTTGGCTTTATACCCCCAAAAAAGGAAAAACACTATTTTGGCTACTGAGTCTTCTTCTATTATGAGGAAGACACCTGACGAAGGTTCAACAATGAAGTGAAATGTTTTTTTTTACTTTTTGGCATTTAACCTTTACTTGTTTCTTTGTAGTCTGTATGTTGACCAGGCTCCTCACTAAAACCTGTTAATATTTCTGATATGTTTATGATAAAACAAAAAGCCCTTCTGCTTAGTTACACTAGTTTGACAAGAATATAAAACATATAAAACTTTGAAAGTTTGAAAGCCAAAAGTAAACTTTGAAACACACCTTTATGCATACTTGGAACAAATCATTTATTGTATGATTTAAAATAAAATGGTAACCTTCCTTTTTTCTTTCTCTTCATTTCAGACAAAAAAAAATCATTGAATTTCTGCTATACTTCAAGTTCACTCAGAGAGGAGAACATGACTTATGTACTGTGTATACAGTAAGCTGGTCTTGAAGCTAGCATTATGAAATGGTGAAGGATGAAAAAGAAAGCTACTGTACATCTTGGGAAAGAAATACAACACAACAATATTTATCCAGGGTGGTTACAGAGAGCAGAACACTGTGAACAACCTGTTACAAATTCTCTTCAGATTATACAAGCATTTCTTTTCTTGTTTTACAGGCTGTTAGAAAACAGTACAAAGCCTTTTGGTTATCACTTTAAAGACACATTTTAAGAGTGCCACTAATATTTCAAAGCACCTATGATGCCTACTACTTAGCACACACAGTCCTGCCAAAAATAAAATAGAGAATAATGTATTGCTGAGAACCACACAGCAGTAACAATGCAGCTGTAAGAAACAAGGCCGATGTACAGTAAGTGATCTGACAAGAAGTGTGATTTTTTGGTGCATCATGAAGGAAAATAGCCTATAAATTAAAATAGTAAATTCATTCAAGGATTTTGAGGCAGAGGCTAGCGGATAAAAACCATAACAAAAAAGGGCAATTCAGGTCACAGTGTGCTTCTGAATTAAAGGAACAGATTTGTGAGAGACCAACAAGTGGCTCAACATCTCTAGGGACATTATTTAATGCAGACAGTTTATCTGAACATCTGTTTAAATATTTGGTAATGTGTTGCAGCTAAAATCAGCATTTGAAGATTATAGACAGTAGATGATAGGCAGAATAACCTGCTTTTAGTCTGCCTACAGTACAGTATATCGTGTAATTTTCAAAGAGGGGGGACCAGAGGGTGTGTTTTAACTACAGAGGGATCACAATCCTCAGCTTTTCCAGTAACGGCTGTGCCAGGGTTCTGGAAAGTTTACTACTGTACGCCCAATAATCAAGCCCTGAAAACAGGAGGAACAATGCAGATTACATCCTGGCAAGTGAAACAGCAGACCAACTCTTTGTCCACGCATTGTTTTTTGAGGGAGCATGGGAGTTTGCCACCCCTGTCTACACTTGTTTTGTAGACATGGAGAAGGTTTACTACTGTGTACCCTGGGGTATCTTATTTTGTCTGTATTCTCTGTGTTAAGTCGAATCCATTCAAGGTGAATGTCAATGATGTGTCTTGTCTCCACTACCGTTTGTGTTTTTCATAGACAGGATATGAATGTATCAAGTGTGAGGACCTAAGAGTTGCATCTCTGCTGTTTGAGGATAATATTGTCCTCTTTGTCTCCTCTGACTATGATCTCAAGCGTGCACTGGAGAGGTTCAAAGCTGAGTAAGATGTGATTGGAATGAGGTCAGCACCTCCAACTCTGAGGCCATGGTTCTAATTTGAAAAGAGTGGCTTGTTCTTCTTTGGTGATGGGGGAATGGCTGCCCGAAGCCGAGAAGTTTACAGTATGTAGTTTGGGGTCTTATTTACAAGTGAAAGTAAAGAATTGATCAGCGGATTGGAGCAGTGGCTGTAGTAATGTGGATGCTGTACCAGAGCAAGGTGTTGAAGTGGGAGCTGGGATCTATGTCACCATCCTCATCTATGGTCACAGACTTTAGGTAGTGACAGAAAAAATTAAATAATGGATACTAGTGATAGAAATGAGATTTTTCTGGAGGGCTGCTGGGATTCCATGATTGGGTGAGGAGCTTAGCAGTCAGGGAGGACCTTTGAATAGAATCGCTGTTCCTGTTGATCGAGAGGAACCTGTTGAAAGGTTCAGACATCTGGTAAGGATGCATCCAGGGTAGTTTCTGGTGGTGTTGTGCCAAGAGACCCTGGGGCAGACTCAGGACACACAGGAGGGATTATATCTGGATAATATCTGCAGTATACATACAGTACCTGTATATAGATGGATGCAAAACCTGCTATAATGGATATACTGTCACATAGGCAATTTATTTATTCACAAGTATAACCTTTGAAAAATAATTAAAAAAAAGATTATTCATAAAGGATCTTATCTTTAAGAGAGGTGGTAACATTTTAAGAAGATTTTGTAATAAACTCTGCTGTTACTTGACTGAGAGTAGTGGTCTGAGATGGTGAAGTGAACCCAGGTGCAAGGCAAAGCAAGCAGGCAGGCAAACGTCAGTTGTAGGGATAGACTGAACTTGCAATCCAAGCCATAGGTGGGAACAAACAGAATTCGGAGAGCTTGTAGTTTGTAGTTCAAAAAAGCCAGGCAGAGTGCAAGGAAGATCCAAAGCAAGGTTAAAAAACACAAGCAAGATCTGAAACGAAGAACAGACAATGAGCACAGGGAAAACCAGGAAAGAACACTGAAACTAGAGGAAGGACTCTCTAAAACTGAGTGGAAATGAGTGGTGAAATCAGTTCTTAAATATCCTGTGGAAACAAGGTACTGTAAGTAATAGAGGACAGATGGGACTGATTTCCTGCCACTTCACATTGTCATGGCAATTGATTGATTGGCAGGTGCAGCAGCAACATTGGTTGTCATGGTCACTTGGAAGTGTCTTCCAATAGTCTATTGTGAGTGGGTATGACATATTTGTTTTGCAGGTCTAACACTGTTGACGTGTTTACAAAAGTATCAATGTGCACAACAAAATTATTTTTATTGTATTACAAAGACATCAATTTTTAAATTACACAATTGTTTAATGAATTTAGTCTTGACATTGTATTCATTTATTTATACAATTTCTAAGGGGAGGCAGACTAGTAATGATAACTAAGAGTCCAAAGTGATTTGTATTTAGTAATGAATAGGTTTGCCCATTAAAAAATATCTTCAGATAATTTCTGCTGAACTCTTTGCCACACCTAACATTATAGGAATTTATTATCTGTGAATAAAATCACTTTTATGATAAACCTTACAATATTTATAAGCTGATGTATTTTCGCTGTTATGGTTTTATCAACATGAAATGTAAACTATTGAATTTTGAGGAATTCTTGTATTTGAATCAATTAATGTTGATATTTTCCTAGCTGATTCCAATAAAGGATTGTGCTTCCTATCAATTGTACATGATCTAAAAGAATCATTATTTGGCAGCATATGGGTGTGACATTTAGTAGCAATTTTCAATCTGCTTCATTCATGTTTTTTTTTTAAATCCAGGCCATAGCTGAAACAATTACTTGTCGAATGTTCCAATCATAAAAGTCTTTGATGAAAGTCAAGCAGCTGGAGAAAATGTCAAGCTTTTCCTGTTTTTATATTTTATGGCAGATTAATAAAGTGAAATTCTATAATGTCAATCATTTTTGTTATATACAGACTTAATTTGGAATCTACTGTTTTGCTTTACGTCTCACATGGGAAGATGGAGGAATTGCAAACAAGCACCTCTGAAACATTCACTCATTGAAAATAGTGTACAGTATCCTTTGATACAATTCAATTTCTGTAGGAGCTTACAGGAGGTTTGGCACCATCTCTCATTGGGGTCACTGCACACCTACGGGTGCCTGAGAAGTCACAGGAGTTATGCTGTAAGAACCCTGGCTAAATAATCAAAGTTTTATACAGCACTATACAGTATATGTTGTGCATTACTATTTGAGGAACTCTGGTCCCTGTCAGTTAGTGACATGACCCAGGCTTTGACATGCAATGTTTGGATCATGGAGCCCATTCTGTATACATTAACAAATGTCTTTACCTATTTGAGCCACTCAGGATTGCCTCAAGCTGTGTAATATTTTTAACAGCAACTTTTTTTTTCTGCTGTGAAGCAATCATCTCCTGCTTTCTATCAATATCTCATTGTACAATATCTATTGAAAGAAATACAACCCTTTGACTAACTTCATTGTAATTAAAAAATGCTGCTGCTTTTTAGTAGAATTCTGCAGCACCAACTGAATGCAATAATGGATAGATTAAGATAACTGAAACTGTTTAAGGATTGATTGCAGTGTTGCTTGTTTGTTTTGTGGTAACAAGTGAGAAAAATGGCTCCTTTCCCCTCCCCTTCTCCTCTACTGCATTACACTGAACAAATTATAGGTTGAAGATATCAGAAACTATAACTGTTTCACAATTCAATCAAGGCAAAGAGTGTGCCTGCATATAAATTAAGGTAACGAATTAAGAAAAAATACATTTTCATAATTCAAACAATTTAAATACTGTAAGCTCATTTAATACCTTCTTTGCTGGTTTCTTGGCCAAGATCAATAGTTTCTCCCCGGGCTATTCTCCCCCAGCTTAGGCTCCCATAGAATCATCCATCAGCTGCACCAGCCATTTCATAAATTAATAATTAATATTGGTTTTGCAGTAGAAGAGGTGATTGAATACATTTTAAGCAGATTTTTTCCTAGCTGAAATACATCTCAGCCTTATGTATCTGACAACAGTGTAAGAGCTGGAGGTACATTCAGGCTACTAGGTATTGGTAAATTTTCATAGCATACATCACACCATTGCAAACATTGTGAATACAATAATGATTTTTTTTAACTGGAAACAAAAGCTAATTTAAAGAAGTAAAAAGCTAATTTATTTATGCTTTAATGGTGATTTCACATATGGGCTGGTTAATAACCTTCAAAGTAAATCATAAACTACTTCCTATGCAATTGGAAATGTTTGCAAATATCATTCTGATATTTCGCTGAATAACATTTTCCTATATAGGCTAATGAAGCTGTTCTAATTCAGTGTAGATGCAATACGTACTTAATAATTCACCTTCTGGTAAGCCTCATTGGGAGGCTTCAGTAAGGGATGTGTTTACTGTGATGACCCCATGATCCCAGTAATAGATGTATGTAAGGAGATCTTTCGGTAAATCAAAATCAGCTCTAATTAAAAGAACATACAGTAACCCTTATGATTAAACAACTGAATGTATTTCTTAACATGAACAGATAAAAGAGATTCTGAAATACTGTACCACTGAAACTATTTCTGGAACTTCTAAGGTATGTCACAAACCAGATTGTTTAATGAACTTGCTATTCAGAAGCTTACTGTACATCTCTTGTGTCACTAGTTTAAACCATAACTATGCCATGTCACCATCTGTGACAAACCATCTTGTTTGATTCTGCAAGGGCCAATGTGGAAGGTACTCTATGAAACGGGTTGTTTAGTCTAAAAGTGGTTAGTATTCTATATGAAAGACAGCTGTCTCTGGTTGGCTGGTCTGCCTATGATTTTGCCTACAGTACTTATCAGTGAATGCTGGCCCCCTGATTAGTATCTTAGCTCTGTCTACCAAGCTTTGCAGCTGGCAGTGACAACAGAAGACAAAATAACTGCTTTGGAGGCTGGCTGACATCATTCTTTCTGTTTTGGAATGAGTACAAAGAAACGATTCTGGACATCTATACCATAAGGAATCTGTAGATGTTCATACCTCAGTACCATACCTCAGGGAATAAACTTTATGGTAAATGGACAATATTTTCTGCTTTTACCTTCAATTTTTTTATAGTAGGTCTACATGAGCTGAGCTCACCACATGCAAAATATAAGGACAAACTAAATGAAATTGGGTGCTTGCAAGAGACCTAAAACATTAGGGAGAAAGTAAAGTCAGAGTTGGCTCTTCACTACTGTCATGTAATCTCACTAATACTTTGATGTATTAGGGAGTTTACAGACTTATATCACCATACAGAGTGGTAAGCCCTTGGCAGAGAGTCCCAAAAAAGAGACACATGTTCCAGATAAGACAATAACAGATTGTGACTGTGGTACTATTAGAAACAAGCTACAAATGTGTCACACACAAACTCCAATGATGACGTTAGAAAGCAATGTTCCTGAGAAGGAGACAAAAAACAGAAAGCCAAAATCCATTCGGGAATTTATCTTGGGGTCCCTGACATAACCAGCAGCTTGCTTAGAGTTACAAATGAGGAAAATTTAGCAGCATATCACTTATCGACAGCTTGCAGAGCAATTGTCTGCATCTTGCCAGAGGGGAAAGAAAATGCAGACCTCATGGATGAACCTATTGAGAGAAAACTGCTCGTGTTGAAATGAGGGTGTGATGAAGAAAGACAACTGGCAGAGTGTGTAAGGAACATTTGTTTGTTACTGTTATTTGCTTTGCACTGAGCAGAACATTGAATAATTGTGTTGGGAATTTGTCACAGCCTGTACTGTACAGCCACAGGCTACCCCCTCCCCCACCTTCTGACACCCCTTTATTTAGCAACAAATAAAATAATGTGCCATTATGCAAGGAGGCCGAAAGGGATTAGTCTGTATGTTCTCTGGCTGCAATGAAATTTCCCCTTATTGACAGCTCTCTCAAAGCAGCAGTTGGAGGACTTACAGTAATGAACTAAAAAGAGTTCCATTAAAATGGCAAAAATGCTCCAAAAAATAGAAAAGACATGCAAAGTATTTTGTCAACACATATGAGACAGTGGTTTGCAGAAGCTGCAAGTGGACCATGATGAAGATAATGACTGTATGATTTCCCAGTAAAATGTCAGTGTAGCTGGCTCAAAGCAGTTTCTTGTTTACTGATTGTTCTAGTTCTGAAGACCTGCTGTGCTTAAAATCACGCTCTTGTCATAAGCCACTTCATTGCTTTAATCTATGCTTTTAGATTAAAAGCGTAGATTAAATATGTATTTTAAACAAAAAAAATATAAAGGCCAATAGGAATGCATACTCTGAACCATACACTCTACATTTCAGACTGAAAAGTCCCACAACAGAACATTCAAGATGAACCATCAGTTACAAATGTGATGCAGCTCTCACTGTTAGCTCACAGTTACCTGGACAGCTACAGGTACAGTATGTGTACAGTAGATGTCATACTTACACTGGCCCTTGGGAAATCATAGTCACAGTTGGCCAGTGGCATACTCCAGATTTGAATCTGGAACATATCGGGTTGATGCTTCAGAATAAATGGAGGCCTACAGTATTTATTTTGAACCTCTTGAGAGACTGCTCTTTAAATGTTATTTAACCTGTGGATTGGATTGGAAGCAAGCAGATTTAAAGCAGCCTAGTGAATGTGTATCTGCATACACTTGCCTCAGCTTTCACATTCCTTGCCTGTTAAGCCTCTTTAGCACAAGGAAAGCCATCCATTAATGAAGATTTAAAGAAATCCCAGTCCCATATATCTTTGCAGCTTAGGTGTTGATCTGATATGTTGTAATCCTAGGAGATTTTATTAGACTATTTTTATGACTAAGAAAGCTGTCCTGATTGTATCAAACACCTACTTGCAATTATTTTAGGATTATCCTAAAACAGGAAGTAAGCTTCCTAGGCCACTGCCATAAAAGTCTGTTTTTGCACTGTAATGTATGTCTGTGTTTAAAAGTCTTTGGATTCTATTCATATTCATATGAAGCTTCTAGTTTAGGATGATGATTGCTTTTCTGATTTCGTGATAAAGGGAAAAGGTAACTACATTTTTACATCCTAGTAATATATGGTCCTGCTTTTATTAATAAAAGGAGGAAATAATTAGTAAGAGGGACCAAATGAACACATCCAAATTCTGCATATGCACTGTACTTTTGACATGAATAACTACAGCCAATGAGTCAAAGAAAGATTGCAAGACAGGATTTAACATGTGGTTTGCCAGACTACATTGTAGATGCCAAACTACATTTTCTTCAAACCCTAGCAAAACACAGCATCCATTACATAATAATGAAATACAACAAAAACAAAACAATGACTACCTTTGTATCATGCTACAGATTCCTTAAACCTTTATTTATTTAATAACAATGAGCAAAGTGTTTCTTACATTTTTGCATTTCATAAACAGTACCATGCAAGTATTCAGATCCTTGCAACTTTTGACATTTTATTGTTTTAAAGCTTTCAGTCATGGGACACTGATGGTGGATGAAATGAATGAGAAGCACATATGATGCAGGTGACATAACATGAGTCAGCAAATAGGTGACACCACCAGCAACTAGAAGCACTACCAGAACCTGCTTGAGAATGACACTGTGGTGAGCTGGAAGACTAGCCTGATGCAGAAATACTGTAGGAAGAGATCTGTTGCTCAATGAAATTTGTTAGATGGAATGGATGAGGACATATTCCAAACAGATCACGCAGGGTAAAGATGACATAACTGACCAGGGGATTCATCCCACAAAGCTAGCAAATCAATCTCATATGCTGAACAGAGCTTGCAGCAAAGCACTGAATGATTCCTGAATGATGTTTAGTGCAGACCTAACAGGGCACATCTTCTTGTCAAAAACAACACTAAAGTTAAGAATGGTGGTGGCAGCATCATGTTATGGGGATGCTGCTCAGCAGGAACTGGAAAACCTGTTAGGACTGAAGGGAAAATGGACAGATAGAGGAAAATACTAGAGAATAACCTGTTTCAGTCTTTTTAAGGATTAAAACTTTCAGTAGAACAATGATTCAGTGCCCAAAGCCACAACTACACTGGAGAGTGGCTTTAGAATATGACAGTAAATGTCCTTGAGTGGTCCCATCCTGGCTGCCTGTAAATAATCCCCAAACAACATGAGAGATTGAGAAAATCTCCCAAGAAGAATGGACAACAATTGTACAAAGTCAGTGCAAAGGTGGTAGAGACATTACCAAATCTTGAGTTCATGGGTCTGAATACTTAAGATTTTTTTTTTCTCTTTAGTTTTTGCTGACAGGTACTGTACCTTATCTTACCCTAAGACATCTTTGGTTTAATCACTCATGCTTTGAATAAAACATTAAATTTAAAAAATATGTATGCATCATTTTGTAATTTCACAAAGTGGGGACACCACAGGAATGGTCTGAATACATTAGCAAATCACTGCAGACCAAATAGAGGCACTGGCAATATTTAAATTTGGTATAGTAAAATTCTGGACCTTCCGGCCCAACCACATTTTAGCTAAAGGTATTAATAATACGACTGCTATAGTTAACAAGTAATCAGTCAAAATTCTGGTAATGACAAAACTTCTGAAATTAATTAATATGTGTTGTTTGGCGACCTGTTTTAAATGTGGGAATGTTACCCACCCAAAAACTGTTGGCGGTCAATCTAGTATCCCCCCTAGCCTCCTACATGAATAGGCCAAATTTTCAGTAAAATATTATACACAAAATATATTTTATGCTTTTAGATTTTTTAAGTGTAGATTATAAGATATATGAATTTGTTTTTCCAACATTCCAACATTTTCTGTACTTATTTATTTTTTTCTCAACTGAGATTAACAGTAATTGACCCCGTGAATTATTCATTTTTATGTGTTACTGTAACAGAATAATTTTTCATGCCACACATTCAAACAAAATAGTGAAAATGTTATGTGTTGCCTTAAAACTCCTATTTTATATTCTTGTTCTAAAAATAGATTGTTCCTGTAATATTTCATCACATTATTTCATTCCTGGGAATGTTGTATTATGGTTAGAAATGTTATGTGAAGTATCAGGAGAAACTGCTGTAGAATGTTGCAAAGTCTACTTACTTCAAATTTCAGAATAAAATTGAGTTTATAACAAAAGTTCGGGAGGGATGACAACAACCACGCTCAATCACACTAAGCTGTCAGTAATTAGCAGTCGCTCCTGACAATCCATTCCTCTCCCAAACCCTTTAAATACCTACAAGATCCCCCTCTCTCTCTCTTGCACGTCTCTTTCATCCCTCCTCCACCTTATCTCCATCTCTGCAGCTACCCCTTGGTCACCCTGAATGGGGGTTCTGGTCTCCTTGTCCTGTGGCCGGGAGGCCAGCCCTCAGTCAAGTGGGTTACGCCACAATTTCACTCCATGAGACTTTCATCTTGGGTGTCTTTCATTCCTCGTGAAAAATTATAATTTGATGGATTGGATGCATCTGGTATTATTTTACAAAGCCCACTCTAAACATCATAAATGGTAGGAGACACATATGCTTTAAATACATAAATGAAGCTTGCAACAAATGTTCAGGAGGAGGTTAAATCAGTATCTCTCTCATTTGGGTGTTCAGTCCTTATGAATGGACTGTTGGTCTCCACAGCTAGGTGAGCAACCCCTGTAAAGCCCACTATTCTAATCATTATTTTTCTTTGCTTCATCTAGGGTTTGAGCAAATTGCACAACACAGTAGTAATAAGCATATGATTCTTTTAGTGGTATAAATACCCATTGTGAATGAAATGTATGAGAGTTACAAAAGACTTTGTGCAACATGGAGAAGGATTTGTGATTGGAGGATACACTATGTCAGAACAGAAAGGAACTGATTAACTCACACACTGCCTTTAAGAATGTTGGACAATATGTTTAGAATGTTGTTCACACAGAACATGCAAGTCATTGTGAGATATTTTAGTCAGTGTTCTGTTGTAGAAAGACATTGAAACATTAACTAGCATACCTTGTTGAGACTGTCTTTCAAGGCAAATAGAGAAACTGAAGCATCACAGAGAGGGCAGAAGCTACTTTTGCAGACTTTTGCAAGGTCACATGTCCTACAGAGATTGCTGCTGTGAGGTCAACTAAAGATATCTCAGCCAGCTCAAGTGCACCTAGCCTCAGTAGCACACATCTAAATGTGAATTACTTCCTGGGTGTAGAGTGTGGTCATGAATTGCATCATGCAATATCATAGAAGAACCACTCCAGGTGAAGTCCATTTTGTACTTGGGTAAGAATTAGTTTGCCATATCGAACGTGTTGTAGCCAGACATTGACGCAACTCTTCCTACAGTCCCTTAAGAGAGCGATAATACCCTGGGATTAGAGTATTGTTAATGCAGTACCCATTCATAAAAGGGTGAAGAAACTGAATCAGTTAAATATAATCCAGTAGGTCTAAATTCTGTTGTATGAAAGGCTATGGAAGTAAATTAGAAGATTAACTATATGAAAAATAATATCCTATTAAATAATCAATGTCTATTTATACTGTAAGTGATAAGTCTTACTTACCAACTTATTGTCTTTGAAGAGACAACAACTTTATCCATCTGTAGCACATATATAATATATGACGGAAAATTGGCAACTGAACAGAGATGTGGAGTACCACAGGGATCTCTACTACAGGCATGTCTGATCTAAAATGATAACAATTAAATATATTTAGTAAAGTAAATAAGCTAATCAAATTTGTAGATGATACCAAATGAGAGCTGCAAACATTTTAAATAAAATTCAAGACTAAGCCAACATTTTACAGAGGATGTTTAATGTAGACAGGTGCAAGGTATTGCTTGCAGGCTGCGAGAATAGAGACTGTAAACTATAAATACAAAATAGGACACACTGGTCTAGAAGAGTCCACTGTACTTATGCAGGAGATGTACTGTAGTTTTTTATGTTCACATATCATTTACTTCAAGACAATGTGGGGAGACAAATAAGAAAGCTAGCAACATTTTAAGATATAGTTGAAAGGATTGAATTTAATCAAAGGATGTTAAGTTAAAATTGCCTGATTAAAATGTTAAAATGATAAAAATTGTGGTCAACGCCACATATAAAAGATATTGCTGCTCTGTAATAATTTCAGAGCAACCAGATCCATTCCAGGGCTTAAGGGAATGTCCTGTCTTGAGAGGTTGAAATAACTGAATTTCTTTAGTCTTGAAAAAAGATTATCGTGAAGGTCCCCGATACAAACATTCTAAATCATTAAAGACGTTTACAACCCAATGGATTTCTTCAGATTAAAACAATGTAACACAAACTAGAAATTGGACACAAATGTAAATTACATGGACTTTTTTTTCAATTGAGAACAAGATGCACTTCTTTAATTCTTTAACAATCTACCGAACCATGTTGTTGAAGCTGGTACCCTAGTTTTTTTGAGAAATGGCTGGATGACATTCAATTCATTTCTAACTACCAAATAGTCTATATAGGCCAATAGGCCTCCTCTCATTTGTAACCTTTCTCAAGTTCCTTTGTTGTGCATATACTGTAGCACATAGAGAAACAGGCGCTTTCCTTAGATAAAGGGTTAGTTCTTTGGCTGATTCATTTATCCATTTATGCAGAAGGTGTTCAACTGAAACAATCTGATTGCAGTTTCTTGCTTAAGCAGTGTCCAATCCAGGATTTGAACCCAAAATCTTTCAATTATGAGTCTGGATCCCTGCCACTCTGCTCTATTTCCTAAGTGAGCAGATCTAATCTAAGAAGAAAGTCTTGCATTGATTTCTTATTATGAAAATATTTATTATTTATATGCTGCTTATATAGGACCAAATCCCAGTGATAATAAAATTTTTATGAAGTGAATGGCCATTAGTAAATTTTGACTTGCCCCCTCAACATACTGTAGTCCAACCATACAGTAGTTCTGAATTTGTTCTTGAATTATTGCTTGGACAGATCATTATGCATCTGTGGGAAGGATTTTACCAAATGCAAGACTTTTTTCCACTTAATATTTGTTTTAATGAGGATTTGTTGATTCATTTTAAACAAACATTTAAATACAGAAAGAATAACAAAATAATTCCTTCCATTTAATGCACAAATAAGACATTTCTGATATGTACACATTATTTTACTGTAAGAAGATGTTCTTTACAGTGCAGGAAATCTTTGCATTGAATGTGTTGAACACAGCTTTGTGTTTCACCAGAAAGCTGAAAGAACTTATAGCTGATGACAGTTATATTTACCTGCAGCCTTGTTAGTCTTTAAAACTACCACCCCAAAGACACTTTTTAATTTGTTGTTAGGGTTATTATTTTTTCAATGAAAAGGAATTCTAATTAAGTAATCGTACTTGGGGAAACAAACACTGTGAAGGCCATGCATAAATATCTAAGACAGACAGAGAAACATTGGTTCCCTAGCAACCCTGACGGGTGGAAGCAATTAAATAAAACCTTCTAAATAGAGAGCATCAATAACAATAATACTTGATGACATTCCTCCTATAAAACATCACACTGCAAAAGTTAATTGAGATTTTTTTCCCAGAAATAATAAAAAGAAAATGCAATGTTCTAATGTTTTTGCAGAATTGCCTGTCAGTTAATGATATCTTAAAATGGATCACTTAATTTGATGCAAAAACAGTAAAATAATAAATACCAAAGCAAACTGCAATGAGATTCTATTTTTTATTATTAGTTTTTAAAGTACTGTTGCAATATTTTTTATTTAAAAATCATTTTATCTCACATAAAGTATACCAGCTCAAAGCCTAAGTACCCACACAGGGGCAGTTAGGAGTTTTAGTAGAACAATGTTAGAAATCATACATCTTTCTGCTATATTTTAAAATATGTGTTATACTTAACAGTATTATAAAGTGAAATATATTGTGTTTGAAGTAGTTGGTTCTATTTGAAATACTTAGAGACTTAGGGAATGACTAGTTCTTGATTATAAACAATGCAGTATACATGAGTGGCAGGAGCCAGATAGGGGAGCTGGAGGGGTGGAGCCAATGAGCATTGACTCAACAGGATAAATTGGGAAAAGCTGTAGCTGATTTGGGAAAGTGTATAAATTGATCTGCTCTAGGCTTAATGAGAGAGGAGGTAGTGAAAAATTGTTGCCCTAGCATTTTTAGGAACCTGTGTATGGGGGGGGATTCTAGAGAAGACTATGTGTGAGAATTTTCTGGATTGGGGGACTTAGTCTGTTGTCTGTGTTCGGTAAGTTGGATCCTGGGTAAAGATTTGTTTTTCTTTCTTTTCTGTGGACATTTCTAAGACTGTTGACTCACAGTCAAATAAATTGTGTTACTGCTGTTTCTTCTGAAATGACATACTGTATCTCAAACCTGTTTTAGGGACACTTTAAATATTCATATTGGGATTTGCTGCCTTTCAGAATATGGGTCCGGCTGGAATGAAGCTTTTTAAAGCACCTTATTCCAAATCTTTACTATTATTTTTATGACTGATATGCAAACTGTGAAAAGCACTTGATTTGTTTTTAGTTTGTGGTGCGTTACCAGCTGTTGCAGGCTTGATATGTGTCTTTGAAGATGTGTACCTACAGTATATACTGTAAATGTAGCCTTGCTACCAAAAGCCTTCATTTCTTTCTCTATAGCAATGGCTATTCTCTTCAATTATCAGACAACTGTGGTTTGCTTTTTTAAATATAGTGCCGGCCTTTCAGTATTTGAGTGGAAAATAACTGTTCAAGCTTCAAGCTCTGCAGAAAGAAACTTAAATGAAATCATCACATTATTTGTTCGGTGTTAATGTCTTATTTTGAATTCAACTTCAGAGGACAAAAAATGGTGATGTTTTAGTGGAAATGTAAATAAAGAATGCAATCAGATTTAAGAAAAATGAACTATTCCTCTTTCTCCCCCCTATGATTGAAAGATAAACCCTTTGTTAAAGGAAATATTACTATACTATCTCCCAATTTGTGAAACATTTCCTATCTTAACGTGAGAAAAGTTAAGATAATCAGATTCAAAGAATATCTTTAGCCCATGAAGACGAGTCTCATTTCAACTTTAGCTTAAGGGCAATATCTTATTGTTTTTGCAATAACCCTGGTGGATTGACAGTAAATCCATCTCTCAATAAACCGTTTACCAGCAGTGCTATTCCCTGTGCCATATTCCATTTCACCTCAATTTACAGCTGTTACTTACACTCTTGTTCCCATATTCTTGTTTCTCAGAAGTAAGAATCACAATCTATTATCTCTTTAACTCCCATATGGAATCGCAAATTATTAAACAACTTAGTTCACCACCCATTGACATGGGACGGGAGTGACTATACCACCTGGGAGAAAGTCCAGGGGTGGTACCAGTAATCACGAGTAATAGGCAGGACACAAAATAAAGTACAAAAACAACAACTATTTACTGAGGTCTTTTTGTGCAAGAAAAAATAGGAGGAGACAAAATATTCAAGCATTGCAGTTTCTCCATGGGATCTTTTACTATTCACTTGAAGATGCTTGTCTACTATAAATTCAAGTGGTGTAACAACACAAACAAGGAAATACTCACCATGAAAAGTGAATCTAGACTAAATGCTACACATGAAAGCCAGGTTAAATACCCTAGGTTTGACATCCTCTTGAGGATTAGATAAGCCTCCATTTAAACCAGATTTGAGTCAGGGCTAGCATTCCAACAAAATGGTGGAACAGATATTAGACAAGGACAACACTGTGAATGGAGAAGACAGATAGAGGCAGCCAATACATCAAAGAAATCAGAAATACTTACAATAATAAACAACATACAGTATACTGTACAAATATATAATGCCCTTTGTTTTCATATATGCTGAGATGACGAAGATGGAGCAGGAAAGTAAATATGAAAAATTAGAGGTAATTCAATGAGGGTGTGCAAAAGTAATTTGTGCACTTTTCTCCAAAACTTGTTTTTCCATTAGAAATGTTTCATGTTCTGAATCACACGGTCCCTCTACGGTAAACATAGTTTCTCTGAATTTGGATCAGTGGTGCAGCTCTCACTAACAATGCCTGAACCTCACAGGTGTCTGAGGCCAATTCAAGCCAACGTAACCTCATAACAGCAGCCAGTGGTTCCTTCACTTACAACCATCTTCAGGGCCTGTTACAGGAGATATCTGCACCAAATCCAACTCTGTTCTGTGCCTTAGTGGGATTTTTAGACCTCTCCCTTGAAGCATTTGGACAAGGTGTTTGTTTGGGATAAGTAAAACTTTGATATTCACATCATAAATCTCAAAAGTTAAACTATTGTTCCAACACTGTCTGAACTATTATCCCCGTACTCCCCACCTCGCAACCTTCGCTTTTCTAATTCTGCTCTCCTTACTGTCCCCCAAGCCTGTCTACATTGTATTGGTGACAGGGCCTTCTCCTGTTATGCCCCCAAGCTCTGGAACTCTCTCCCCAAGGATATCAGAGAGTCACCTTCTCTAAACTCCCTCTGCTTTTCTTAGTACCACCATCCACGGTCTCCTCTACTGTATATATTGTAATTGTGTTTTGTCTTGTGTATTCTTCTTATTTATTGTTGTTGTCATCCTGTAAAGCGCTTTGAGAAGCCACCTTTAAAGGCGCTATATAAAATAAAGTTTTTTATTATTATTATAACACTTGTGAGATAAAATTTAGCTCACAACAGTAACAACATATTTACTTGTCAACGAGAATATGAATGTTGATTTACCTTTTAACCCTGTTATTAATTCCTATATTTATACTCCCTGAGTGAATTATCAATCATTTGCTTCAAGACAGGTTGATGCACATACTGTATACACTTGTGATGTTTTGCTTTGCATGTCCTGTTGTAGAAATGATTTATATATTGCATATTTTGAAACTGTGCCAGTGTTGCTTTAGATTTAGATCAACTGAATCCTAGTAGTCATAAAAGCAATTTATAATTATTATAGTAAATTCCACCAACACAACAATATCATTATGAACTCCTAGGATTATTTCTTTATTATACACTATAGCTAAAATATAGATAATTTGCATTCATTTTGATTTTGATTTTTTAAGAAAAGTACAGGATGTTATTCTTTTGGGATGCATGATAATTATAAGCTTAGGTATGTTTATTTACATGTTGCAGCTGTGAATTCACATTTTATAGAGATGGATTGAAGGGCAAATTTCTAAGATTTAGGTGGATCTAGCTTCCAGCTCTTGCATTGCAGGTACCTGGTAAAACTGCATGCTTGTGCTTTTGCTTTCATGTCACTACTAAAGAACATGATCTCTGTTTTGCACAGGAAAACAGAGAGTGGAAGAAAGTCTTGCTAAATTTGCTACACACTGCAGTAGGAGTGTTGCCATTAATCATCCATCTGAAAGAAAGTGCTATCACAGCAATAATGTTAGTAAAGCCCCACCTGCCAGTCACAAGTTTTCTCTCTTTGAAGCATCCAGGAACCTATAATGGGCTGCATGTTTCATGTTAACTACATGTACATATCATACATATTCCCAATGTGTTGTCAATTTTTATTTATTCCAATATTATATTGGAATTAGTATTAATTATTATAATTTCAATACATACCTTTAAATAAGGACTATTAGTTCACCATTGTGTCCAAGCTTAAATTTAATTACCTCCGGGTTTTTAGTATTTTTGTCTGCAAGGCCTCCTGTGTTACTTGTGATTACTGTACACTCTCAGCACATGATGGAGTAATGCTCAAATATTTCTCAGGATACCTTTTGGACAACAACTGTGAAAAGAAGAAAGAGCAGAACAATAAAAATACACCAGAGGATACATTAGTCAAGTACAAGAGTGAAATGTGAGAGAAGCAAATTCAGGGATGAACAATCACCCTGATTTGTCAGCTCTAGGTTCAAATTGAAAAGAAAAACCAGAATATGTCTCACAGCAGGTATGTCCTTTATTTTTCCTGTGGGCAAATTGCCCTGCTATATACTGTAGTAGATTAATTAGATGGGCTATTTGCCAACAGATTGCCCAAAGGGAAAATCAGACCTACAGTAAAAGTAATTAACCTTGTTTCATAGTGAACAGACTTTAGTGGTTTTAATTAAGATATCAAATCAGTTCAAAGTAAGTTTAAAGGGATTTCAATCACTAAAAATGCAAACAAAATTCTAAGCCATTACCATAATTCATAAAATGAATCTCAAGATGTTTATGCCTAAAGTATAGAACAATTAAGTTTAAACCTACATCTAGGAAGAATCTTGAAAACAGCAAAAGAAATAACTAAACACAATGACTATGCATTCACTTGATTGACTACAAAAATGTCTGACATTATCTCTTAAGTATTTTTTTTACTTTAGTGAATGCTGGTTGCAGAAGAAGGTGGTTACTCAATTTGCACTGAAATTTTTCAGGTTTAGTATTAGAATAACCAAATTGCTCCATTGTGCTTTTGTGTAAATATTAACTGTTGCTGTTGTCAGCCATGTAAAGCAGTGAAGTTGAAATTTTTAACTATTTTATTTTAATGCACCTCAAAAAAGAGCCTCACAAACTTTTACCAGAAACATAGAATAAAAGAAAAAAAAATGTTCAGGAACATAAAAACACAATGTATTTCATACTACACAACAATGCTTTTAGACACACTTTACTTAAAACAGTATGATCTGGCAGTCCCTTTATAAGTGTACATGATACTGGTTTTGCTGAAAAGTAAGTTCAAAATAGGACATTACAAATGGAAGCCACATTGAATAAAAATCAAAAAGTTCAAGCGTCTTTTAGTGTAGTTACATGTGGTTTAAAATGTATTATTCATACTTTATCTACCTTCTGAAAAGTCAGAATGCAAGGGAAGATTGATGCATTTCAGGACAATGAAATTCACCACAAACTTTCTCCTTTTCTGTTGCTAAGGCCCGACTTTTCAGTGCTGACTTGAAGTTAATCGAAGGAAGGTTTAAGTGTTAAATGACATTTAGCATTATTGTCACCTTGTGAAGCAGGGACAGGTCGAAGCAATAGCCTGTAGGCTGGGATTTTAGATGACATTTTAAAGGACAGAAACTGAAATACCTCTTCACTTTGCAATGCATCTTAGCTTCAGAACTTTGTGTTTTAATAGCAAAAAAGGGTTGCACAGAATTCAATGGCTCCTTCATCTTGGTGGATGTTTTGAATAATTTTTGCAATGATTTGATTTGCAGATGAATGTGATTAAACCTTACATGAAGCCATTGGGACAACTGCTGTGCAGTTGATACGAACCCTATTTCTCTGTAGCAGCATTCTCCAGAACATGTTTGTTTTGGAATTACTAGTTTGCCAATTGTAGCTAAAACAAAAATATTGCAAACAAAAAAGCACCTGGCACTTTAAAAATGTGAATAAAACTCATGGTAGAGTTTTCCACTTGAAAACACAGGTTTGCTAAACTTTTCACTGAAACCAGAAATAAATGCTTTAATTATGCAAGGGCACACTTGGGTCTCTACCAAGTACAAGGTGATGACTAAAGATGACTACAAACAAGGGATAAGAAATTATATATTTTAGAACTTTAGTCAGTGATACACAAAAGTTGTATGTGTCACAAAGCTTACAAAATCAAGTCCTTGGTGTATCTGGAGCTTAGAATAATGGCATATTGCTTGCTTTAGTTGCCAAAGAATAATAGAGAATAAAGGAAATTCAGAAGTCATTCAGCTGGGATTAAGAAGGCTATGGGTTACGAGACACTTGATGAAGGAGGCTCATTGTTCCATGTGTCTGCTACTTTGATTTGCTTTTCGTACAGCTGGCACTGCATTAAAAAATGAGCTTTTGGAAAGATGAAAAGACCAATCCAAGCTGACTGAGGAGTATGTGGCAAAAAATAAGCAGATCAGAAGCCATATTACAAAACACTGAACTCTTTGAATGCAGTCTTATGTTTAAAAATTACCACAACACCCAGTCTCCTCATTCCCTCTGTTACTCTCTTCCGAAATCTGCCAAATACTAACATACAGTACTCAGCAGGTGTAGTTTGAGGTGTGCTCAGAACAACACAGAACCCCCTTCTTTCTTCTGCTACTTCAGTATGTGGATTTCCACTATTACACAAATACAGTGATTTGAATAATACTATGAAGATCACTACAAGATGAGTGTAGAGAAAAGTGTCAGGAGACACTTTGCCCCTACAAAGGCTGAAGAAAGTTTTAACTTCTTATTTCTAATCCAAATGACTGTGTTTATTTTCTTTTAATTTCTTTTTTACATGAATGTCCTTAAAATCACATTCTATCATGCTATGCTCTGCTATGCCCTGCTTAAATTTAAGTACTGCATGGATGACAACAAATATTGTCCACACAGGATACAGAACACTGCTGACTGCTTCTGTTTCCATACTGTACTTAACCTGCCATGTGTATCTGAAACTTCTGAATACATCACTTGAACAGTCAAACAATACAAAAGGTTACAAACAAGATGAGGCCCATCTGGTCCATTTGATAGTAGCCTCTTGATCTAAGGATCTCATCCAAGTGTTCACACTTTGTTGTCTTTGTTGATGCCTTTGAAGATTTTGATCAGGCCTTTCATAATCTTCTCTGCCGACGACTAAAAAGATTAATTTCTTTAAGCTTGTAAGTGTAGTGCATTTTTGTAAGTTCCAGAATGAATTAACAAATCTAATTGCTCTTCTTTGGACTGATTACAGAGCAGCAATGTCTTTTTTTTTAATGTGTAGACCAAATTCTAAATGGTGGTTAATTTATGGTCAATGGTGGTAAATTAGTGGTCAAGTGATCAGGTTACTCTTGACAGAAGGTTCCTGTGGCAGTCAGTTGGTGTGATATTAGCAACTGGAGAAATGAAGACCGCACCCCTATGTGCCCATTCAACAGAAGGAGAAGGACTAAATGTGGACAAAAGGAATTGTGAGTTTAAGAACTTTTGAAGTGCTTATTTGAGAAGAGTCTCAGAGTGAGACTATAGTATTACGAAGAATTTTTGAGAGAAACTGAACTCTTAGGTACAGTATGTGGCCAGTAGGCAACTTAGCAGCCTGGCAAGACAAATAGATACTTTTAGAAGTTAATCAGGAGCTTAAAAGGGGTTAAGACTTTTGTTTTGGTTTGTGGTGTCTTTTTGTTGTTCTCTTCACTGAGTATAAAAAGCACTAGTGTTTTTTAACCTTATACCATGTGTGTCTGTTGTCCTGCACCCTCCTATTTTTACAGATCCAGTTATGTCATGCCCAAGGGGTGTCACAAAATACTGCATGTTTCAATACTCATTCTTCTTCCACAGCTGTGCCAGCTTCCTTAAAAATCTGCAATGCTTTTGAATGGTGCTAAATACTTTACCATCTGTTTATTTCATAGACAGAGCTGGGATTTGATAAACAAGAAGGTCATTTGGTCTATCTAGCTTGTTTGGTTGTTAGCAGAGAAGTGATCTAGCTGTGTCTTGAAAACAACCAGGGTATTAGCTTTATCAGCATGGCTGGATAACATTTTCCTGTGTCCCAAAACTCTTTATATAGAGAAGTTCCCCTTGTTCTGCATTTAAAAAGGTCTGTTAGTTTGTTAAACTTTTTTTTTTCTAAGACCAGGTGCATACATGCAAAATTGAAATAGAATCCAAACATTCTGAATAAACATCTATTTTTTAAAATTCATTATATATTTTCATTATGGTTAGACCTGGTCTATGCAAAAGCCAATACTGTTTCAAAATAAGTCATAGATTTAATTAGCGGACTGAATATGCCTGGAAGGAGCACCAACTATCCAGCAACATGAACTGATATTGCTTCACTGCTCAGACCTCACAATGCCAAGCACCTGAAATGTTAACAAGGGCAAATTAGACAGGTATGCAATTCTCCTGTCAGCACTATCATTTCACTATTATTATAATTGACCTTTCCTTTTTCCTGCCTGTTACAACAACAGAGAGTCATAAATGTGTCTGTAGCCTGAGGAGCATTGGAATTGAAAGGAAATCCAACAGAGCTGAGTTTTGACCTTTTTTAGAAAAAAGGCTTCTTCCTGTATTATAGTCTGAACCTCAAAATGGTTTAGTAGCACATCTTGTCGCCTCTTTATGCATCCACCCTTCTTAAGAGTTTCTGTTCACATTCACACAAACATCCCTTCGCGGTTCTGTCACTGCATATTATTTTTACTGTTCTTTTTAAAAGTCATTTTCTTGCATTTTAAGCTTTGGAACTTTAAATTACCATCACATGCTGTAATATTATTCAGTTTTTCTTATCCAAAAATGTCAATCTACTGTATGTTCCCTTGCAACAAATTCAGGAAATGCTCTCTGTTTAATCTTTTTTTTTGTTTGTTTTTAAATTAGGCTATAAATATGTATTGTATTTAAGCTTAGTCTGCAGGGACTATGTCGCTAAACTTATTATCTTGCTGCTGCATGCAGCAATACAGAGCGGAGGCACCAATTTCATACTGGTCACTACTGTATCTAACTAGACAATACTCCAGGGAAAAAAATGGCATAGGTTCACTAGATTCCCCACATTTGTTCAATTCATACAAACAATTATCAGTTTTGGGAACTTTTAAAGTTTAAGTTTAATGGCATATTATGAGAAAAGTATTATTTAAAGTGACATGATTACTGTTTTTTAAATATTTGAGATACTGTACTGTAAGTGCATGCAGGTATGGTGGTGCAGTGGCTAAAATTTCTGTCTTGCAGCAGTGGGGCCCCTGGTTCAATTCTGGACCTGAGGCACTGTCTGTGTGCAGTACTGGCAGCTTAGTTGACTTCTGAGAAAACTCGCCCTAGCGTGAGTGTGTTTCTGTGTGTGCCCTGCGATAGACTGGTGTCTTGTCCATGGTGTGTCCTGCCTTGTACCTGAGGAAAATTGTAATTTTTATGTAGAACAGCAGTTAAAATGGTAACTTGTGTAGATAAAGAACCTACAGTAAATACTATGCTTTGATTAAAATGGTAATAAGACTATACAGTGTGTGTGTGTTGAAATGATGAGCTATTACAGACATAGAGTACAACTGTAATCAAGTGCTAAAATGGAGCAGGAGTGGGTAGCATGAATATGAGTAGCTCACCAGTGAGGATGCTTCTTTTGGATTAGGGTTAAATTACAATGATTCACTAGAACGCACAAAGGTCAACTAAGCAGAAGTGCATTTAAAACCAAGAACAGGAAGCTCTACTGTTGCTGGAGTCTCATTTGTATAGTATGAAATCCTCAGGATGAGACAATCAAATCAAATAAGTACTGTAAACTAAATTAGCTAAATGGGATATTTTCTGTAGTCTAGAGATAGCTGGTCTGAGTCTGGACCATGTCATTAAACTGTTTAGACCAGGATTTCCTCAGTAGTAACTAGCAATGTTAGTTGTAACTGAGGTGGGTATGAGTTAGATACGATATACAGTATTTTACTTGTAAGAAACAGTGTCCTCTGTGTCTTAACAGACTTTTAGTCTGTTAGGCAGATACTGTAGCAACACGCATGCACACTTTGCCAGAACCCATGCCAGGTAGCTGTGACAAGCATATGTTTTGGGGAGAAAGAATATAAACTCCTTACCATGCCCATCCTGATATTTGGGTTTTAAATTGGAGGGACGAATGTAAGGTAATTGGAAATACAAAGCAAATAAAAAACCATGTCTATATTTGAGCAGATGGGGTCAAAAACCTCTAAAGCATGCAGGGCTTTAAACACACTGATGCTATTGGCACAATCACAGTACTCACTGCTGTTTTCCAGTATTCCCATTTTCCAATGGTAGAGATCTGCTGAATCAGAAATTGATAGTTGAAAAAAATTACACACAATAAAGACATCAAGTAAGAAGCGTACAGTATATTTTTGTTTTATGGTATATACCTTGGCTGTATACAAATTCAATCTACAGTGGTATATAAAAGTTAAATTGACTTTGGGATTTCTGTGCTTAAAAATATACCTTTAACTTGGGTAGGATTACAGACAGAAAGAAATCTAAGGAGACAATGAAAAAACAAACAACCACAACAACAAAAATGCTAAACGCTGAAGCAACCAAATAGCTGCAAGCAAAAAACAGATTGAAAAAGTGAAAAACAAACTTCAAGTCTGACCTGCAGTCACTATTAAGGTTTACTGCTGTGAAACAAAGTATCTGATAATGGAAGGACAGATAGTGAAAGGGGGAAAACCTCAAGGTCTGCTGCATCAAGAACTAATGTCTGAGATTTTAATGCAGGGTCCTCATATACAAATAAGTCTCAGCCTGTTACAGAAAAATTGATATCTTTTATTTCTTTTGTTGACAACTGAAAGCACTGGTGCAAGCCATCTTTAGGTCAAATGTGGAGGCCTTATTTCTGTGAAAACAGATATTTTCATTTTTAATACAGTCCAACAATACTTTCAAAGGCTACCAGAGAATCAATCTCAACTTTAATAAATGAAGTGCTGATTCAATTATGCGATCGTTGAATATTTCAGTGCAACACCGTGAAGTGCATTCCTCTCATCTAACTCAGGAAACTCTTTAAGCCAATTGAAATATTAACATACCCACAGAAAAACCTAAAGATTATTTGCTTCCTGCTTAGTCTACTTGTCTCATTTCAGACAAAGAACCAAAACGTTCACCTTTTCCCTTTTTCTGGTACACATTTTGAAAATGGTTAAGAAATTATTCCTTCATGTTCAAAGTCTGAGTATTTCACCTGCACAGTGTAAATAAGCACCAAACCCTCAACACTGGAATAGATGTCTTTTGCTACAGGGTGTAGTAGTGTAGTAGAACATACTGTATACTATGGCACCAGCTACACTCGTCACTCTATACTGCATGTTCTTAGCAGCCTTAGTAGCATACTGTATGTAGCCACACCCTGGATGTTCTCTAAATCACTGTTACAGGCTGGTAATGCTTCCACAGAGCATGTCTTAAAAGGAAGTTAGCATGCCAGTGCTCTTTTATTTCTTCTAACAAAATATTAATGACGCAAAACTCGTCTCTCATTAACTGCCATTGCCAGCCCTCACTGGTTACGTCTCTAGAGGCTCGATCTGTGTCTCAAAGGCTCAGTTTCTCTCTTTCTCCCTTTTCTATCACACTTTGTCTGAGCTCTCCCTGGTGCTTGGTGCCTCTTGCCCTTAGCTACCTTATTCCCCTGTTTAAAGAGGACACCCATTCACTAAGAGGAATGACAGCTGCTGTTTATCACTGCAGTAGTTATGGACAGCGGAGTCCTCTTTTGACCATCAAGCACATTTTTGGCTCAAGCAAAACAACCACTAAGCAATATCACTATGCCTCAGACCAATTTCTTCCTCTTGTTTGTGGGGTTTAAATGAAATTGGAAGTAATAGGGATTGATGTCACCAAACATTGCCTAATATTATTATATTTAAACTACAGCTATCCATTTCCTAACTGCTTTATCCAATACAGACATGCAGGGGAGGCAGCAACTATTCCGGCAAGCAATGAGAGCAAGGCAGGATATACCTTGAATGGGATGCCAGTACATCACAGTATATTTAAACGATGAGACTATTTTCAGCATGCGAATACAAAAGAATGAGATATCAGTGTCATGACTCCCCAAGTATTGCAAGCATGCACAATTACAAGGTGCTCATTTGAAAATTGTCCATTGAAATTGTTTAATTATGTTCCTCTGGGTAAGCATCATAATTCTTCATGCCTTTATTATCTTTGTTGTTGCTCCTGGACTTCCAGTTGACATAATGTATTGTTTTTATCAAAAAGCTCTGAGAAAGCTTTCTCACAATTCTAGAATAATATTAACCTAATTCCTAAACCTCCGCTGGCAGTTTAATGTGTGAGCTCTTGAATTGCTTCTAAAATTTGTTTTTTTTGGCATGTACCTTTTCTACCATTCAACAACATGTGTCTGACCCTATGCATGTCCTCAGATGACCACTGCATATCTGCTGGCTTTTTCTAAAAGGTTTCTATAGCTATCCTTCATCAGCTATAACACAAATTCCCTGTTGTATTCCAAACCACTTTCAGGTTGGACTTAAGACATTTTCTTTTTGAGTGTTACTTTCCTGTCATAATTCTAACACTGGATCATTTAAGTGCACTGCTAGGGATTGAGGCTGGGTAACAGCAAATGGCTCTTTTGTGTCCCCAACATGTCATTGCGACCGACAGGGACAAGCTCTTCAGTGATTTGCGATGACCTTAATACAGGAAGCCAACCTTGAATCCGTTCTTAAAATGGAAAGAAAGCAAAATATAGTGGCAAAAATAAAAGAGAAGGGGGGAAATGACCAATATGCTAAAGGACACACTGTTTGGATTACAGAGTGTGATGACATAAACTGACAGGACCTTTTTTGCTCTCTGGCTTGAAGACGGCAATGAAATAATAATTCTAAACAGCATTGAAAAGAGCTGTAAAGGCAAGGTACGGCCATATAAGATTGAGATATTCATGTTACATAAGGATTGTAAAAGACCTTGAAAAGACCAGGACCAAAATATCTGTGGATCCACAGAGACTTTGAATAAATAACATGTTTAAAGTAATCAAAAAGAAAAAAAACAACACTGCTTTATTTGGTTAATTTGCGGAGATTTAACTTGTCAAAAGCTATTGTTTGGAAGCACTGCAGCACAGAGATTATATATAAAGTCTGGTCATCATACAGCATGTGTGTCTGGAAAGTCAGAGCAGCACTGTAGTGTATCCGTTACACAATGTTTGAACAGCATATGAAACATGACACTGTTTTTTTACACCTGCTTGTAGCACAGTTTTCTCCATTCTAATATAAATCTTCAAAACCAATTACAATTACATCCATACATTTCACTTTTCAATGAATATTATTCAACTTCATTACGACACGTTACAGATCAGTTCTCTTGCCCTCAGGGTTTGCTTCCCTTCGCAGTGTGCACCTTATCTAGGTGACAGCAGTACAAGTCACTTCCATTTATGGGATCACATTCTATGAAAGCAGCTGCTTGTTATGCTGTACATTATAGACAGTACAGATGCATTAACACAACAAGAAAGGAAATCTGTGTATTCCTCAACATTTACTACTAAGTAAATACTACGTACTGTGAAATAATGTGTGAAAACTAGTATTCATCAGTGGCCAGGACTATACAAGTTATTTCTACATAGTGATCTTGGGCAAAAGAATTTTACCTGAATTTATGTACTGGAATTCAACTACTTTGAGTGCTGTTACGATTGAGGGAGGGATTTTGTATTTGTTTGGTCCCTTGATCCAGAAGTGATGACTATTTTAAAACCTATCAGCAGCTTCACTTAAATAAAACTGGCTGGTATTGTGCAAAAAATGTACTAGTGTAAAGCTCAAAATCAAAGAAACAGATTTAATTATTGGAAACACATTTCACATGTTCACAAACTATATTAGATCTAAATTTGTTCTACATTCATTTTATTTACAGTAATTTATTACTATTAGATTAGTATTAGAATATTTAAGAATTTAATCAATTTATTTATTAACTGAGGTACAAGACAACCCTAGTTATGACTGATGCATTTAAGTCACAGTTAATAAAATGTTATGTCTCCATAAAAGGAAAAAAAAACATCATAACACCATATCATTTATTCTTATCTTCTTATCATGCCCCAAGATAGAAGAACTGAAGACGAGAACTGCAAGCTTAATGAAAAAATATTCTGTAGGAGCTTGGCCCATTCTTCTCCTAGTCAAGAGCTATACACAAAACTCCTTTGATCCTTTATACTACATTATTTTGACAATGTTTTTAGTGAATACACATCTTTCCAATAATATTTTAGGAGCTTTTAGAGTAGTGAAAGCCTAACCCTAACTTCTCAAATTATGAGCATGTTTTTGATAAAAACCTGATAATATATTTATCTGTTGCTCAACGGATGCTCAAATTTTATTTTATTCTTTAAAACACTTGAGAAAATAGCTAAAGCACTTCTGTTTATTCTATATTTTAAAAGGTTTATGAAACTTGGTTTTACTGTCCCCCCTTCCAACTTCTTCTTTTCAAAAATTCATTGTCTGTCCTCTTTGAGGCAAATATATGACATGTTGGAAAGCCTATTCTGTGCTGATGTAATCTTGATTTAAAAAAATCTCCACACATGAAAGAGGCTTCAAGGGACAGAGCATAAACTTTGTAATGGTTGCCAAACAAAAACAGGTTGTGAAGTAGTCCACTGGCAAGATTTAAATACAAATCCTAAAATGGCTCAGAAATAAGCATGGACTTAAAAAAAGAGAGAGATTTATTTGTAGGTTGTATTCTACTTTGTTTAGAAAGCAGCTTATCTCTTCTTTTGGCTTCTGCAGGCATTATTTAAGAGTAAAATACTTGGTAGAAGTCTGGGAGTTTCATGGTGGCTTAGACAAACAGTAAGTTTCTGAAACACCTTGTCTGTAAACTTGTAATGCCTATTGGGAAATGTGTTGTATGTTTATGTTCTT
Organism: Lepisosteus platostomus; assembly: GCF_059453375.1. Classification (NCBI taxonomy): domain Eukaryota; kingdom Metazoa; phylum Chordata; class Actinopteri; order Semionotiformes; family Lepisosteidae; genus Lepisosteus; species Lepisosteus platostomus. The sequence goes on from NC_142621.1 coordinate 35,358,930, forward strand.
TTTAGTGTAGTGTGTGTAAGGTCATTGGCCAAATTTCCCATTGGCCCTTACCAATCATGGCCTCCTAATAATACTCATCTTGAATTGTTAATAGGTTCATATTGGGTTAAATGTGTTGTGTACTGCGTTTTGTCTTTTACAGTACCTGCCTTCGAAGCAAATTTCCCATTTGGGATAATAAAAGGAAGTAAGAAAGTAGGTAAGCAAGCCTACTGTGTGGACATAACACCAGAATTAGCAATATGTAAACATTAATACACAGCCCACAACCTGAAACAGCTCTTATCTAGTTGTGTCATGAAAGGGACCTAGCTTGTGTTAATTCATGATTAATAAAAATATGAGTTAATATTTTGTGTAACCTATGATGGTTTGTAAAAATCAACTGATTTGGACATGTTTCAGAAAACATGGAAATGTACAGTACATAGCATCATTAGTGTGGTGATACAGATAGTGAGCTGGGACAAATGTGGAAGAGTTTGGATCTACTGTAAGAGGGAGGTGCAACCAAGTAGACAAAAGACTCAGAGCTCCATTAGCACAGCCAAATAAGTGCTTATAAGCATCATTCCCCAGCCAGTGGCTTCATTACACAGTCCAGCACAAGGAACTTTGCAATGTGGCCATTATCCTGCAGGAGACAATTGAGAGATTGAGAGCTGCAGTATCCAGGATTGTGAGCCCATCACAAATGACAGAAAAGTTCAATAAGTATGCAATGGAGTCGCCTAGCAGTAATAATAATTCCCAGTACTAAAATAGGTTTAAAATATACTGGAGGCCTAAACTCATACCTAATGCTTCTGCTGTTCAGGATATTGCAGTATCTACAGCCTAGGTCTATAGCTCATAACTGTAATATGAATTCTCAAAGTCCCTTACAAAAGGCACATTTCCTTCTGCTTATACTTTGTGATGCATGTTTTGCCTGCAGCCATGTAAATACAATGCACATCACTAAAAGTGACAAATGAAATCCCTCCCTCTGCTCTTTCAGGCTCTTATACTGTAGGTGTGTCTGTTGTCCATGATGAATGTGGTTAAAGAATATCTATCCATTGTGTTTTTCTGTTTAATTTAACGTTTTTATAGCTTGAGCTGACTGAAGAATCTCTGATATTGTGTAATCAGAAAAAAAATATCCATGATAGACAGTAAAATGTTGATGAGGAAATAAGTGGAAATTAAGATTAAGAGTTATTAATATAGAACTATTAAATCACTTTTTAATCATAATTTTAATCATAAGTCTGTAAGGTGTAAACTCATATTTCTCACAGATAGATTAACCCTCAGCTTTTTAAATGACCAATCACTTTTACGACACATAATATTTGCATTATTCTGAACTGACAAAACAAATGTCTTATTCAAACTGACAATAACCAATAAAGTAATCTCATAAGGTTTTGCAAGCATGTTTTTGCTCAGGATATGTCAGATTGCCTAATCCTTAGATTAGAAGGATGCAAACATAATTCATACAAAAATGATTGACATATCCATGGAGATTATGATCCCTTTTTATTGAAATCATGTTTAACAAATTATCTGGTTCAGAAACACTGCAGTAATGCATGGGAAACAAATGTGCCTTTAACTGTTTGCAAGTAAATCGCGGTGAGCTTTTGATAGAGAAGGAATTGCTCAGCCATTATAAATGCCAATAGCCAGATTAAAATGCATAATGTTGTTGTTTTCAAATACCACAGAATAACTGAGTCAACTAACTGAAAGACAAATGGGATTCTGAAATAGTCCAGTGGTAAATTATTCTTATGGGAAAGCCTGCTGTCACTGGAAATGGACTATTTGACATATACTGCCAAGGATTACTGTAGACAAGCAAATTTCCATTTATTAATTCTCATACAAATACTGACCAAACAACTCCTAGTTCACAACACTTTTTGATAAATAGTCTTCAAATGTCATTTGGAGCACAGACAACCATATTTTTCCTCAGAGACCTTTTTTAAAACTTAATCTAGTGAGACTTTCATGAGCATGAATTTATTTTCAAAATATATTGCCCTATAACATTTCAAGCCATTTCTGAATATTCTTTTGGGAGAACGGGGATTGAGGTTTCATTGTTTTTGAGCTAGTTGGTGACCATATTTACATGTACATCTGATGGCTATAGCTTGTGCTTTCTGATATTAAGATGATTTCTCTATTATTTTAACTTTCCCTATAAATCTAATCTAAATTCAGGAAAGACATTCTATGGTAGCATTCACATATTGTACATACACACATACTAGCATAAGGTTGTTTCAATAAATAAGTTAGCAAGATATGTCACAATAGAAATAGCTACTGTACCTTGTCATGTTTCAACAAGTGGTATACTAACATCTGCTTCATCATATGCTTCAAGGGTGCACATCACCATACTGTGCTTGTACCCAGTGTCAGTTTAAAACTGTCTGGCTTTCTGGAAGCTTGTCAAGCACTGAAATCTACAGTCACTGAATCAATTGTGGGAGTCAAGTATTTTAAAACAGCCTGGGTTATTGTGTGAGGGCATTGCACCACCTTATAGCAAAATAATACCAGCTGATGCACTGCAACACTGACACATGAGTGTTTACAGTATTATAAATGGGAGGTACAGTATATTGCAAACAATATTGTATGTACAGTATAATGTATATGTATTATGTATAATAAACCTTGCAATATACGTTAAAATAATTCATATTAATCTGTCCCAATATACGTTAGACTTATACATTAAGTGTATTATGGGCTGAGCCTTTAACCTCTGTAACCTTGCTTCCAACAGTTTGGAGTCCTCCCTTATAATATGCAGGGTAGAAGAGACTCCATTGACAAAAAATTGGAAGAAAGATGACTAATTGCCTGAAATTCAGGACTATTAGGCTAAACTGTTTTATGGTAAATGTCTCAGGGTATAAAACGGTCTTGTAAAGAGCTCTAGTTCTTTTGTTGAGACCTAACCTTGTGTTGCATCTTAATTTAATAAACAATATCTTAATCTTCAAGTGTGACAGGTGGGGAAAGAGACTTCTGAAAATCCTGAGGAGTATTTGGGGAAAAGTTAAACACTACTGTAAAAATTTTGAGAAGAGCCAAAGAAAAGTTTACCCCTCAACTTTTCAGGGAATTAGGATTGTTTTTGAATTGAAAGTTCTTTAAACAATACACATCACTTTGATGCAAAACTAAATCTGTTTCTCTTCTCATTCTGTTCTAATTGCACCAGAGGATAAGGCTACAACAGCTTCCCATACCATCACTATATACAGAGGCTTCAAACTGTGGAGGTTGGTCTCCAATGTCCTATATTGACAGTCTGTTATTTCCCACTATTTAATTGAAAAACTCTTCTGGAACTGTCTCTTTTTTTCCTCAGACTTGCTAAGCTTGGTAGCAGAATAAATGCCTTTTATTGTTTAATTGTGGGCTTTGGGAGAGATGGATCCAAACAAAGGCTTTAATTTCAGTCTGCAGACAGCAGCTTTCATACATCTCATTAACAATCTTTCCCCCAAAATATACTTGTCTCAGTGCATCCTTCAGCTAAAACAATTTAAAAGTCAGACTTATTTATGTCTTTAACTTAAAACCTTAGCATTTAAATAGAAAATATGATAAAGCAATTCATTTCTTGCATTTATATATGAATTATCATCCTAAAGGATGCCAAAGTACTTTACAGATAGGAAGGGACCCATTCCATCCACCACTGGAGTGCAGTGAGACAGTAATTCAACACCAGCAGCCCTACTACACAGCAGATCTGGTGAAAAAGCATGAAATTCAAACCAATTGAATTATAGGGGAACTTTAGTGGGACCAGATTGTACAACATCAGAGTGTAATTTAAACAGAGTACAAAAAAGCAAAAGGTCCTTTAATAACAAAGTAGCCAGAATCTCAATTTAAAATTTCTTCCAAAAGAAGGTACCTACCACAGCACAGGCGCATTGGTTTGGACATTCTGTTTCAGAAAGAAACATGAAGAGAGATATAGTCCATGGCTGTGTTCTAGCAAAGCACGAATGAGAGCCATGAACACACAGCAGCAAAAACGGGAATATTTCAAAGCTGAGGTCATGGGTCTGAAACTCAGTGGAAAACAGTTCATAGCACAGAGTATAAATCCCGAACATTAGGTCAGGGCGAAGCACGGATTGAGAATCCAGGAACAAATGTAAGCAAGGCACAGAAACACAGGAATTAAGGTAGCTCAGGAACTAGGGAGCAAAGAGGAAAAGAGCAGAACTTTTTTCGAGCAGACTCTGTAGAGAACTTTGTATACTGGACTCCTCTGAGAGCAGATCTTTATACTGTATATCCTGAATCCACCCGAGAGAGGCATGATTGTATATTGCGATGAGGTTATTCAGGTTTCCTGTCAGAAAGCATTTTCGAGGCAAATGGCATAGATGATAGAAGAGAAGGGGTGTGGCCAGCTACGAAGTAAATGCTAGCTCACTCCGCAGTTCTCCACTGGGAGTGAGCATGACACTAAGCTGTAATTTTCCCCATGTTTCCCATTTTACCCATGTTCGCGAGGCTTTCCTCTGAGTTGTTTGGTTTCCTCCAACAGTCCAAAGTCATAGTCTTGGTGTGAGTGTGTGTATGTGTCTGTGTGTGTCCTATGATGGACTTTCAGGTTGTACAGTTTGACCCAGTTACTGAGTGGAATTTAACCAGAACACCATGCTTATCATTCCCGCTCTTTCAGAATCTGCCATTGGATCTTTAATTATCTAGTCAGGACCTCAGCATAACATCTCATCTGTATAATGGCATCTTTTATCGCACAGTGTACCTGTTCATTATACCAGAGAGAAGAGTGCCACGTACTTGTTCGCCAACACCACTTTCAACAGCAACCTGGTTTCCTTGAGTTTCTCCCATCCAAGCAGTGCTTCGTTTTTTAGATCAGATGAGGACAATCTTTTTGCATGTTGTACTTGTGGATGATCCTATAAAGAAGCTGCAAATGAATTAGCTTTTTATTAAGTGAGCTCTTGAAAAGTAAATATAAAGACATATGAATAGACGTCTTTATGTATTTTGACTGAGAGAATGGTCTATAATCTATTAAATCATGCATCCTATTCAATTTTTGTATCATAACTATTATATAACTCTCCTAAATGATAATCCTGACTTGTCGTAATTTGGTCATGTGTTCAATGATTTTTACATTATTGTCATTACCTGTTAAACTGGCTCCCATAAAAGGGGAAGTTGTAATTTTGACAGGTATGATATATTACAGTGAATGAAAGTCCTCCTCTTCAGAGCACAATTGGGTGTCATAAGGAGCGAGCTCAGAAGAAGCTTGAATCATCCTTTGTAACATGCAGTAAAACATTGGAATATCTCTTGAAAACTAACATTAATCTGGCATAACTGGCTGTGTCTGATGAAGACAAGGCCTTTCCTGCTAACTCTTTCTTTGAAGTTTCCAATGGTTTCTACAGGATACAACTACAGCAGACTGACTAGAATTGGCTTCTAATCACTATCACTATCACTGTCTTAACCCTTGGCAACTGTGACTGCTACAGTATGTTTGATGCTGTGTGCATCATAAGACCATGAGGTAGTCTTCTATATAGCCACTTTTCAACAGCTTTCCAAGGACTAAAGCTTCTCTCATTGGAGATTTTCTGTCCCTTGACAGCTGTACTCAAATTTGTGAGGGGGTTTGTAAAAGCTTTTTCACAATTTCTCTCTCATAAAAGTTAACATTCCAGTCACATTTAATTTGCGGAGGAGTAGCTTGAGTGCCAGAAACATTTTACATACAAAGTGATGATAACTTAAACTTGTTTTCCAATGGTACAGGCTATGTTCCTTTGGTTTAAAGTTTATGAAGAATTCAGAAGCAGATTTTCATTTTATTTTTTCACCTGTCAAAACTAAAAGAATGAAAAATGTTATTATACATTCCAATGTATTATAATTGTTTAGGTGCCTGTACTATGCTTTTCAATTGTTTGAATTATGCTAGCTTGCATTTCTAAGTCTGAAATTCACTACACCACATTTCAGATAACTTTTGAGTTGACTGTCCCAGGGAATAATGTTTGGTACAAAAATGCTTCCTTTTGATTGATTCCTAATAAAAAATAGTTTGGCTTCTGTTTTCTTGGAACTATTACCACTTTCTTACCAGTTTGAATGTACAATATGTTTTTTAGTATCTACACATCAACACAGAAGCAAGAAAAACAAGCACATAAGAAAGTCCCATTCAAACACAATTTATCACACTTTTTGCAAAATCAAATATTATGCTAAAATAAGGTTTAAAACAGAGGACTGTTCATTTTTTCATCCATTAATAAGAACATAAGAAAGATAAAATATGGGAAGAGGCCATTTGGACCCTCTATCTTGTTAGGTAGTTCAAATTGATTTGAGGATTGTATCAAGTTATTTCTTGAGAGAAGCCAAAGTATCATCTTCAACAGGTTTCTATAATTTTATTGAAAAATGCCTACTGTTATCCTTTATACATTTACTTCCTATTAGCTTCCATGTGTGTACTCTGGTTTGTTTAATTATTTATTCCCAAGACCATTGGGTTGATTATGCCAGGGCTTTGAGCTTCCTTTTCTTACATTTGGGTATATATAATTGGTTAATAATTTTTATTTTCACTTTTTGACACCTACAGTAAATGTTCTCAATCACTTCCTTCCCAGAAAGAGGAGATAGATTGCAACAGATATGACAGGCCATTTGTATACAGAATTAATGCACACTGAACTGAAGCAGTTACTTTCCAATACTGATTATTCCTCGTTTAGCTTGTTAATTACCATTTGACTTGAATTATGTTTTCTGTGTATGCTTTTGGAATGTCTCTGGCTAGTGGTTACCAGGGAAACAGTGAAATCAAGCAGAGAGGCAAGATCTGATTAAAAACATTCAGATGCAAAGTAATCCACTGTTGACGTGGTTTTTATACGTGGTTTTTAAAATTTGATCCAAGTTCATAACCACTTTGAGAAATGAGAAGGAAGAGTTTTTTTAATTTAATATTTTTCCACCCTAGTTAATATTTAGCCATCATCAACAGAACATTAATACAAGCTGCATCACCTTGCATCTAAAAATGAATAATTCATAGATAATAGAGACAAATGTAAACACATAAATATTTTACTAAATGCTGAAGAGACTATACCATTAATACCTTGTTGATAGCAGCATTATTAGTTTGCAGCTTGATTACTTCAGACCTAAAAAGCTAAGCGAAACTGCACCTGGTCAGTGTTGGATTGAGAGAAAACCAAAAGTGGTGTTTGTAAATCACTAGGTTGTAGCGGTCTCTTTGAACCAATATTTCTAAAAGCTATGTAAGAAGTACAATCTTTCGAATGAAACACTCAACAGCGGTCTTGATTACCTTGTAACTAAAGTTCTCCTAGCACTGTTTGCGTTAGTAGATATGACAAAGAATAAAGTACGGTATGTGTATTAAAATCAATGTTATTCAAGACATTTTTAAAATCTTTAAAAGACACAGCTAAGGAGCAGGGACCATTGGCCAAAATTAGCATAGTTATTCACTGAAGTGTTCTAGTAATGAACAGACCTATAAGCAGAATATTGCTTCTAAAGCCCACTTAACCTAAAGAAGTAACAATGTGGCTTACTATTAAACCTTGCACAAGCCTAGTATGGCAAATTGTATCAGACCACCACTTTCCCCAATATCTCTCTCTCCCTTTCCTGCCATGCAAAAACAAAAATATATATTTTACTACTGTACCTTTCCAGCAGCAATGCTCTGCACATTGCCGTTTAGAATGGTGTCAAAATTATGTCTGTAGATTTTACTCTTAGAAATAGTAATTTGAAAAGGGGTTGCATGTGACTTATAGTCACATTACCATCCTGCTGAAATTTTACTGCAGGTCTTCTAACAAAGCAATGAAGAATGGGCCTCTCGCTGATGTCAGCTACCAGTGGAATTTCATCATGAAATTTGCTGGCCCTGAGATCACAGCCTTCACTGCCACTCCCTGGGCATCTCTCCCTGTAGTGAGGGCTTCGCATATGGCAGATTTGAATGAGATCAGAGGAAGCAGGGCCTCCTCTGAATGATCAATGAATGGTACTAGGCAGAAAGGATGAGAAACAGACAGCTGGGGAAAACCAGCAGACAGACACAAACGGAGTGACGGCAGGCTTTTAAAGAGAGCGTCCCTGCTGTCAGCTCTTAAAGGAATTTCTTCCCTCGTGATCCAAGAGAATGATATAGTAAAGGTTAAGAAAAAGGAAAAAGAATCTGAAGGCCTTTATGTACACCAGAAAAAGTATAATGTTGACTTTATCAAGCTGGCTTTATTCCTTCCAGTAATGCTTAATGTCTGAATCAGATTTTATTATCAGCAGTTTGGCCTACATTTGAGTTGAAAAAAGCAGAGCTGTAAAACTCACATCAACACATTGATGCTGCCATTCAGTAAAGCTGTGGGATCTTGGAGGCAGTAGTTGGGACAATGCTGGTGTTATGCAATATACATGAAGAGAACCAAAACTGTGAGGTCATTGTTTCTGCTGTTTGAGTTACTGTTGTCTTGTAGGTTTCCTGTTAGAGACCTTGTGAGTGGTTTTTGCTAGAAAATGGTTTGGAGGTTTTGGACTTGTTTAGAAATTGTAGAATGAGAGTGAATATAAACCACATAATATGCAGGTCTGGGAGAGTTTGTGTGAAGAGCTGCAAAAAAAAAGAAAAGTAATTTGCTAATAAAAGGACATTTTAAATATTTTCTATTGCTGTCATTCCCTAGAATCCTAAGGAGCATTTGTGACTGATACAGTGGTATCAGAAAGTGAGAGGGGTGAGGCAGTGACCAGGAGCAGATGAAAAGCTCTGGAGACCAATAGACATCTGCCACTGGGACACGAATTCCTGCCAGTGAGGAGACCCCAAGTGGTCATAAAGGCATGACCAAGTCTATGTAAATGGATGAAGTAACACAGTGGTCATGGGGTGTGGTTAGGAGGTGGTGCAGAAGTGATAACACATAGAGACCAAGTGGATCTTCGATCAGATGGGAGATACTCTGTTACACTTGGAAATTCAAGTCCCATAGCAGAATAAAGTGACACACTATTTGTCACATAAAAAGGTTAATAGAGATTCCCATACTTCTTACAGTATACAGATCTTACTTTTATGTTTTTAATATTTGTAGCACTGTTTATGATATCTGCCAATAGGGTTTCTTTATAAAAGACACTATTTTTGCACATAAAAGAATTCTTACCAACTTACACAGAAAACCCACCTGCAACACTCTTGTGCAATTGTATTGGGAGTCCATGTTCAGTCCCTAAACTGACTGTTTACAAACTTACAGAAATCTCACTTTAAGGAAACCGCTTTCATATTCTTAATCTAATGCTTCCCACAGGGAACTCCAATGAGTTATATCAAAACACATCGCATATCTGATCGCAAGAATGAAATGTCAAAATGCTTAGTCAGGATGTATTTACATATACATGATTGCCTAGCCTGAGAGACAGCTTAGCAGATTCAAATATTTACCTGATAGTGGTATGTATACAGTAGCATACTGTATGAATACAGAAGGCAGAAATAACAAATTCATTGGATGCGGCACCAACATTTGAAATCCTTCCAACAAAGTGGTTCAGGTTTAGTTTTTGAAAGAAACCTTAGTAGGGGCTTCAACCACATCTGGGTAGTTTCCTTTATAATCCCACAACCAAACATATGTGTCAACTTGGGTTTAAATGGATTTCCATATGGAAAGAAACAAAACCCATTATACTTCATAAACTGTCTTGAATGCTCAATTGGCTAATGTCATGGCCACAGTAGTTTTTTTTTTCCTGTCACTTATACTATTATTTTCATAAAAGTTATCTGTTTCACTTCAGTAAGATAAATTTTAGACAGTCCTTGATGACAAAGTGTACTTTGACTGCCTATCTTTCTAACCTACAGAGTTTGTTTGCAAAAATACTAAATGTATTATTAGCATTCGTAAAAGCTTCTGATCAGAGTACAAAACCCGATATGCTTTTTCTACCCACAGAGTGGGTACAGTATTGGTAGCCACAATGTCACAGAGCTCCATGAAAGTGACTTCAGACTGTCCTGAGGGAGGACAATGCATTGAAGCTGAAATACTTAGTGCATCAAAGTGTTTTTTTTTCATTAGAACTGCCCAGTTATAAAACAGAAATAGATTTCTATCATTGGAAATATATCCACTCAGGGCTAGATTGAGATGCTTTAGTGGTTAACCATCTTATGTGGAAAAACAAAAAACAAAACAATCAAAAAACAACTTCACCATCTACCATTATTAATGACTTACCATTGAAATACTGATATGTACCAACGTGATACTCAGTAGCAGAACTCCCATTCTATTTTAAGAATTAGAGAGAGTGATTTAAAAGGTAGGATCACTTTATTGGCCATATACAATTTCTTGTATTAGGAATTTGTCTTTTCACAAAACCCAACTTGCTCTCCATGAGACACACTGACAGGGAGAGAAGCTTGGGGTCAGACATTTATACAGCACCCCTAGAGCATTTGGGGTTAAGGGTCTTGCTCAGGGCCCCAATACAGCAGGATTCCTCTACCGGCCACAGGATACAAACCGGCAACCTTCCAGCTATAGGAGCAGATCCTTAGCCTCTGAGCCACCACACCACCCAGTTTTAAGAATTAGAGAGAGTGATTTGCAGTAGGGGTTGGACCGTGGCTCATTGGTGAGCATTGTTGCCTCAAAGAGATGGTGCCCTGGATTCAATTCCTGTGGTGCTATTTGGGTGTTTAAATGTTCTCCCCGTATTCTCCCAGGTTTCCTCTGGGTGCTCCGGTTTCCTCCCACAGTCCAAAGACATGTTAGTAGGTTAATTAGCTTCTGGAAAAATTAGCCCTGTTATGAGCGGGAGTTTGTTTGTGCCTGAGTCTGCCCTGTGATGGACTGGGTGTATCCTGGCTTATACCCACTTCTTAATGGAGTAGGCTCTGGTGTCTACAACCCTTTACTGATTAAGCAATTTATTGAACGGATGGATTTGCAATACTTCTGCTACTGAAAGACTCAGTACACAGATTTTTGTGAGACAGCAATGTGTTAATCTGCCAGATGGCACAGAAAAAACAAGGGATGCAGTCCTAAATATAGGGGGTTATAGTAAAATCCTCCAAATAAAAATAGTTCACACACATGACAGAATTTTCCTGTGGAATTACAGTATCAAACCTCTCTGTATACTTAATACATTTTTCTTGTATGAGTATAATACTTTTTACACTTCTTCAGGTATTAGAACACAGATGAAACAAACAATTTCTTGCTTAAAACATAAAGGTAGTTTATTATTGACAGAGGCAGCAAACAGAGAAGATCTGTGAGGGAATCTTTTCACCAATTTGTTAAATAGTGATGAAGTAGTGAAGGAAAGAGTGCTCCCTGCAGTATATGAATACAGTGCACAGCACAAAGACTACTTAATAAAATGTGGTTTTGTGTCCCCTTTAGAAGTTACATTTGAATGTCATATTGAAAGGTTATTAGAGGTCTGGTGAAGTGATTGTTATCCTTCTCTAAAGTGTAAAAGTTTAAAGTTTAAAAACTTTAAGTATATCAATATTTTGTCTGTATTTGTGCAAAAAATGAAAAGAGACACTTCGCACAGTTGCCATTTTGACTTACTGTAGTTTCTTCAACATCTTTCTTTATAGTGCCTGACATATGCAAAACAAGAAGCTCGTGTTAAGTTTGACTTTCATGCTTGTGACCTAACTTTGATTTAATGTGCCTACCAGCAGTACGCAATGTGTTTTTCTTCATTGGAATGCAAAATGCTGAGAAAAAATGAGCAAGTCATCTGTTTCCTCGGATGTGTCATCAATACTGTATGTTCCTGTATGAAATAAGAGATGACCCGAAGGCCTTAAAATATACTTTATTTACATGATGCAAGAGAGCAATTTCTTAGATGGATGAAATGCCCATTTTATTTCGACAGAGTAGTGAAACTGCACAATGTAACATCACTTAATGATGTTGTTTCATCATTAGTTTCTTATTTTACATCTTTGTTTTTAATCTACAGGACTGTGCAAAGCAAAAAAAAACCATCACAGGTCGGTTTTTCAGCTTTTTTAAAACATGCCTTTCATTGTGTTGATGTATTTTGGAAAATCCATCCATTTTCCAGTACAGGATTGTGGAGAAGCTGGAGCCTAACACAGCAAACAACGGGCACAAGGCAGGATACACCATGGTTGGGATAACAGTCAATTACAGGGTTCACACACCGCAAAAATGCAAACTCTCAGACCAGGATCAATTTTTCCAAAAGCCAATTAACCTTCTATTGTGTCTTTGTACAGTGGGAAGTAATCCACACAAATACAAAAATAATTTACAAACTCCACTCAGCACCCCAGGAATCCAGCCCAGGGCCCCAAAGTTGAGTCAGCAGTGCTAACCACTACTGTATGTCACCATACCACTCGCTGTTTTGAGGCAAATTAACATTTATTTAAGATGGTAGATAACACTGAATCAAATGAAACCTGTGTCCTCTCCATTCAGTGCTGAGTGAATACTATAGACTTTTATAAACAGTTGTGCATTACAATACCTACTAATAAGAGCATTCCAGCAAGAACAGCATTAACAGTAAGTCCATATGAACTTCATAAAAGGGGTCTTATTTAATTAAATAATGCCTTACCTATACAGTATATTAGTGTCTACATGAAATTTGCACAATGAAAAATGTATTCTATGAAAACGTCTCAACAATTGTGCATGTTTATACATTTCTAAACATTTGGAGCCAATTGGGGGAGCAGAGTGTCTCCAACTTATGTTGCCACAATTCTGCAGGCACCCTGTACATCACAGATGTCACTGCTTTCTGGAAAGCCCAGTCTAGGAAATCCCAACATTCCTCAAGTGATGCTTAGCTAATTGTGGTCTTATGTTTGGGGAATCTCAGTCACAGTTGACTACTGACATTATTCAAACTAATGTCTGGGAAACAGAGCTCAGTATACACACTTATCAATGAACGGGGATGCTCTGTTTCAAAGTACTTTTACAAAGTACTTACAGTGCCTGCTCAAAAAGCTGTATTCTAAGAATTTGTATTGCATTTATTTTAAAACATTTACTGCATCAAGCATCGATAAAACAATTAGAAAAAAAAATTGCACTGGTGTTTTGAACAGTGAAACACAAACCAAAGGACACCAGTGGACGTTGCCGAGAAGTGCATTTAAAACCTTTGGCAGGAGGCAGTTCTACCCAAAGGATTGTGGGAGTATGGAACAAGTTACCTTGCCATGTTGTTGAAGCTGATGCTTTGTCTCTTTTAAAAAATTGGTGGATACAATTTTTGGATCTATTAGTTACTAACTACCAAATGAGCTTAATGAGCCAAATGTCCTCCTCTCCTTTCTTATGTTCTGAAAACATTATTGAATCACGTCAGATGTACGGTAAAGCAAATGTTTTGTTTTTTTTTAAAAAACAAACCTTGGGTTTGAAACCCAAGTCTTATGACTGGATCAAAAGTGCAGTTTTGTTTCCGCAACTTATGATTTACTCTGCAACAATTAGAAAAGTACAGTACCAACATAGCTATGCAATCAAGATCCATAAAATAATTCGATTAAATAATTAAATTCAGGTTGGGCTGATATTAATTAAATGACATGGTAATGGTGGGTAGCACTGTGGTACAGAGATTAGATGGATTGCCTCACAGTGCTGGGGACCTGGGTTTAATTCTGGACATGTTGTGCTCTCTGCTGGGAGTTTATACTTTATAATCTCCCTGTGTTCACACCAGGGCCCATTTTCACCACAAGCCAATTAACCTACCAGCACGTCTTTGGCCTGTGGGGGGAAACCAGAGCACCTAAAGGAAACACACATGAACAGAGACAAATACAAACTCCAGATAGCAGCCCAGGGCTCCAGCACTGTGAGGCAGCAATGCTAATACTGTACCTGAAACCTGCCGCCCAAAAACATTTAATATTATATTTATAACTTGAAGTTCATTTACAGTATGTTGAGGCCTGATATCAATTATAAAAGCCTTGTGACTTCACAGGATGTGCTCTAACATAAAGGAGCACAATCTCCCCGGTTTTGAAGACAGATGACTGCAATGTGTATTGTGGGACTAAATAAGAGTATTTAAAATCCTTGAGGGTACTGACAGAGTCTTCCCAGTGTACTTCTTTAGTATCAAGAGAGCCTGGCTGGTATGGTTCAAATACTATCTGATACAGTATATTTCATTGCACATTGCCAACAGTTTTTACTATTAAACACCCTAATGAAAATAAAATTACAATATTATTCTGGGGAACCTAAGCTCTGAGGACTTCCCTGTGATTGGGTGCTAATGGCAATGTTATGCTATTTCGTGTTCCATCGATTTTGCATTAGCTTTTATACAAATATACTATTTTTAGTATAGATTCTGAAGCCTTTCAGCTAAATTAACAAAGTTAAAGATGAAGACTTCTAGTCTCCAAAATGTTCATGCGAAGCCATGGATGCAGAAATTTAGCAGATTACCAATATTATTAATAATACATGTGTGGTGGAATCAATTCCACAAACCTAGATGCTATAGATTGCAAGGCTCTCTGATGCACTTTCCACCTTTGATGAGGTCCAGCCTTGCAGAGCCAGTGATACTTAATGGCTGTTTTACGCATTAAATGATACCTAATGGATTTTTGACCTCATTAGAGAAGAAAAGAGATATTCTGGCTTTTTTGCTCTGTACCACAAATTTGACTTTTTGTAAAAAAGGTATTGGGTTTAATGTATATTCATAATGTTTTTTTAGTTCGCTGTCAGCAAGATGAATCAGATTTGTCATGTATAAAATACTTGAATAAATTATAAAGGGGCTATTTTCAAATTTGAACTTGTTACATAAGGACTACTGTAACAAAATACTTTAAATTATATATTTCAGAATTTAAATATTTGCATTACAGTCAAACAATAGTAAAACAGTGTATCAATTTTTTAACTGCTTTATCCAGTCCAGGGAGTCACTGGAGCCTAACCCAGCAAGCAAAAGGAACAAGGTAGGATAAATCCTGGGAAGGACACCAGTCTGTTCCAGGGCACACAGAGACACAAACACAATCACAGCAATTTTTCCCAGAAATGAATTAATCTACCAATATATCTTTGGACTGTGGGAGGAAACCAGATTATCCAGAGCAAACTCACATAAATATGGTGAAAATACACTTATTCCAAACTGATATCATCATGAGATTTGAACCCAGGACCCCAGCCCTGTGAGGCAGGGATGCACAACCCTGCTACAATGCCATCAGAAAGGAGCACAAACATTAAAAAAAATCTCCCTATTCATGTCTGCCTTTCTATTGTATGCAATCCTACAACTGCATATTTTTGCAGTAGGGATTTGGATTCAGAGTTTGGAATTAATCAGAGACAAAATATTTGACATGCATTGCAACAAACCTGAAGACAGAGGCAAGATTTTGCAAGTCAATGCCCACACATTTTGTGACAAGGACAGGCGCCACAAGACTTTTAATAATAATAGCAAATAAGTCTAATTTTCTACAGGAACATCCTTTCAAGCATAATGTCACATGCTTTTAATTTGCATCCATCTAAACGTGGTAGGAGGGCATTGAAGCATGCATGTTGCAAAATATGTACATATGGCTTAACAGAATGTCATTAAATCTGGCATAAAATGCTAATCCTGAGTTTAAGATGTTGTTACATCTAGTTTTGATTGGTTGCTTTAAAAAAAATGTTGTATTTCTTAAAGTGAACTGATTTGTAACAGAACAATACAATGATCTACCCACTGATCTTTCATAAGGAAGTTGCTTTTTCTTGGGAAGGACTATAGCAACCTGAATCTTATACCTGAAAAATAGGGCACAAGGTGGGACAACACCCTGGGCAGTTCATCACAAGGAATTCACACAAATACAGTACACAGGCATACCTGCCAAAACCCATCTGAACATATGGAGAACAACAGAATAATGTTTTGTATATACCGCATATACTGTATACAGATGCAGTCACTCAGAATGTATGTTAAAATTCATTTCTGCTTTAGATGTACTACAGTACAACACAGTTTGCTGTGTGGTTAACTGGCCAAAGACATTTGATAGGTGGCACTTGTGGTGCTTTAAGTATTAGTGAAACGATTGCTTACTTTTCTTACTGTACATCTTTAAATCCACTTAATATGGAACATTAATGTGGAATTACGTAAGTTATGGGAAATTTTGGTAACTAATAATAAAAATAACAAAAGTATAATGTCTCTGAACATAATAAACTATATTAATTTATAAATACAAATATACATTCTATATTAAGTATAACTGGTAGTGGTAGCTAAAAATAAAAAAAACTCAAATAAAATACTCAGCAGTGTTAGGCTGTCTCCAAAAACATAATAGAAATATTTTAAAGTGTAAAATATATAAACTTCATACAGTTTATATACTTTATAAAATGCTCTTATATTTTAAACTTTTCTATGAATACTTGCTGTCATTATTCCTGTGAAAAACGTTGTAGTACATTTCTAAAACCACTTAATAAAGAATATTAATATGAAATCATGTATCTAAAGAATGTTTTAGCTGAAAATAAAATTAGTTTCTGAACATCATTAATGATATGTATTGATCTAAATATAATATATTTATAAAGCCAGTAGCAGTACCATCCATATTCCATACACATCTGCATCGAATTCTCGATTTGTTGGCCTGTTTGTTTTAACTACTGTACATTTTGCTATCGTTATTGTTGTAATGGACAATGAAACGCTCTTAGTTTATAATTATCATTCAGTTCAATTCAATTCAATTCAACTTTATTGTCATTAAACTTACACAGGCGCATAGTATAATGAAAAGTGTTTCTCATTAGTCACTCAGGTGCAGTATATAAATAGGACAGAAGATAAGACAATAGACAGTTACACAATAGCAATAATAGTAACGTAATAACATAACATAAATAACATGTAATCAAGTAATCGAAAACTGTGCAAAATTCCGCAAACAGAGAAAATTTAACAGGACAAAAACAGTGCAAGGTAATTCTTGGAACAGTGCAAAAAAAATAGTGTGGTTAAAAGTAGTATGGTTAATTAATATTAAATATTATTATGCCTGTTACAATTTTACTGGGCTATCGAGGGGACAGTACAATTTTGGCTTACATGTGTGTGTGGTGGTGTAGGAGTACAGTGGTTGTGGGTACAGGAGGACGTTAGGAGAGATCATAATAAGGTGGAAGGGAGTGGGGGCGTCACCAACTTGACAGCTCTGGGGAAGAAGCTATTTTGGAGTCTAGTTGTGTGCGACTGGAGTGACCGGAACCTTCTTTGTCTGTTCTGAGTGATGCTCTGGTACAGTGGTAAAGGACTTACCTATCAGGTTCAATTTATGGTCGGGGTACGAGCTTTATTTTTACCAAATAAAGACTCCATCTTTAAAAATAAAATAGTAAATAATATGTATACCACATTGCCATTTTTATTATTTTTACAGGTCACAACATATTAAATCTTAAAATAATATTAGTAATAAATAAATAAAATAAATAAACAATGGAAAAAAAATAATACTGTCAATAGCGGGAGTAAAACACTTATATTGGTTTACAACAAGCCTTGAAACAAAATCATATATATATAATATAATTATAATATAGAATAACAAAGTTAATTAAACAAAAAAATGAAAAAAATGAGACAAGGCTGAGACCGGCAGAGTGAAAACTGCAAAAAGTGGAAGAGGGGTGGTAGCTAAAAAATAAAAATAACCAAAGTATAGTAACATCTCTGAATGTCATTAACAATATTTATTTATGAATAAATAATAAACAATAATATACATATATCTCTGTAGCAGGTGGTAGTAGCTAAAAATACACAACAGTATTTCATCTTCTTCATAAAAATTTTCTATATTAACATTTTTAACTTGGTCACTTGCTGTGGTTTAGAGTGAAGAGTGATGAATTGGTGACTCACATGCATTGTATCCTTGCAGTTGGTGGGGGTGAGGGTGTGGGCTGCAATTTTATATTCACTGTCTTTCTTATGTGAAGAAGGACAATCTCACAAAGCTTTGGAGGTGTTTGCAACAATTTATTTTTTTGTGATTATAATTTAATGTTATTTTCAGTTTGAAATGTCCTATAGATTTTTTAAATTAAAATTGTAATTAAATAAAGTCATTCTCTAATAATAATAATATATAATTCTTATGATGTTTATATTAATGTTTTATTAATTTTATGTATCACAGTATATTTCATATTCACTTTACATTCACAATCTATTAACGGTTAGGCAACCTCCTGGCAAGAGATTACTTTCCAAAAGTATTTTGTACACAAAAACAATTGCCAATTCGTGGGAATGCTAACCCTTACCCTAACTGGGGCTTCATCAGTACAATCCTTCAATCTGTCTCTGCAACCCTCCAATCATCAGTTTTGCAAATGTTCCTCTAGCCAAAACGTATGAGTCTAAACCAATCAAAACCATGGAAAAAGCTCCTGCAATCTGATCGTCTACTGTAGACAGGTTTTCTAACAGCTTTTGATCTGACTCAGTTTTCTACAATCCCTGAGCTTTTCAAATTACAATAAAAGCAGTCAAAAGTCTCCAAAAAAAGTTTCAGATAGGAGCAAATTATTGGTCATCCTAATGTTCTCTCTGACTAAGTAGTTTGGGAATGCTAACCTTAACCCTAGCTGGGGCTTCCACAGAGCAATCCTGTATCTGTCTCATCTGTCTCTGAAGCTCTACAGTCATCAGATTTGCAAATCTTTCTTAATCCCAAAAGTCTGAAGAGTCTGAAACAATCAAGACCATTGAAAAAAGCTCTTGGAAACTGATGGTCTTCAATAGAACAGGTTTTCTTACAACTTTTGATGTTTTCGAATAGAATTCCTGTGCAGTGCAATGGACAGTAAGTGATCCGCATGGGAACTTGCATTCTATGCACGTCACATTAAGATTCTCCGCTGTCATGAAAAGAGAGATTTGGGTGTATATACAGATTCACCTACTGTACATGCTCATGAAGAAAGAGTGGGTAAACAATTGAAAAGCAAAGTAAAATATTTAGGTGGGTAGCTGTGTCAGCATGCGTAGGCTGCAAAGGAACAAATAATAGGTTTATTCCATGCTGAAAAGAAAAGAAAGAATACACAATGTTTCGACTGTGGAGCCTTCTTCAGGTGTAAGAAGGATAGTGCAGTTAGCAAAGATGATATAGCATGGGAAAACAAAAGCTAGGAGAGAGGAGGAGCACTCCTACATTCTTTTTTCATCAACAGAGGATACCCCACTCGTGTTATTGACAGGGTCCTCACCTGAGCCAAAAACAGCCCTTGGACCATCAATTCAATCAGGAACTCCTGACCTAACAACCGCATTCCTTTGGTTCTTCCCTACCACCCTAACTCAGACTCTATCCCCAGGACCATTAACAACAACTTTCCTATCCAACAGGATGATCCCTCCATTGGGACCCTCTTTTCTGACTGCCTTATCATTTCATATCGCCAACCACCTAATCTGCGTAACCTTCTTGTTCACAGTTCCCTTGACCACCCTCAGCAATCATCCACACAAGGCACTTTCCTCTGTAAGAGAGCTTGCTGTATCACCTGCTGTACCACAGTCATTCAAGGCCCTACAGGACAATTCCGGATCACTCAGATGACATCTTGGATCTCCAGCAACCTTATTTATAGCCAGCAGCTATATCACTCTGCAACTCACAACTGGCAACCCACTGAAGCTAAGCAGGTGTGAGCCTGGTCAGTACCTAAGGTTGCTGCTGGAAGAGGTGTTAGTGGGACCAGCAGGGGGCGCTCACCCTGAGGTTCATGTGTGTCCTAATGCCCTAGTATAGTGACGGGGACACTATACTGTAAACAGGCGCCATCTTTTGGGTGAGACGTAAAAGCAAGGTCCTGACTCTCTGTGGTCATTAAAAATCCCAGGGCGTTTTTGTCGAAAAGAGTAGGGGTGTAACCCCAGCGTCCTGGCCAAATTTCCCATTGGTCCTTATCAATCATGGCCTCCTAATAATCCCCCTCTATGAAATGGCTTCATTACCCTGCTCTCCTCCCCACTGATAGCTGATGTGTGGTGAGTGTTCTGGCGCACTATGGCTGCTGTCATATCATCCAGGTGGATGCTGCACATTGGTGGTGGTGGAGGGGAGTCCCCATTACCTGTAAAGCGCTTTGAGTGGAGTGTCCAGAAAAGCGCTATATAAGTGTAAGCAATTATTAATTATTATTTACCGTATTCTCTTGCAGTAAATGCCCTGCCATCAACATTGGGGAGACCGGAAGGAGACTCAGAGAACGCTTCAGAGAACATGTTAGGGCTGTGAAGATTAAAAATTTCTCCAAGCCCATAGTTTCTCATTTCACCTTCGATGGCCACGATCACACTGATCTCTCCATCTGTGTTCTCAAAGTAGGGTTTCTTAACTCCTATAGCAGGAAGACATCAGAAACTAAAATTATCCTGTAACTTGGTTCACACCTCTTCCCCCTTCTTTCAACGACAGACTTGTTTTCTTCTAATCCTCTATTCATTTGTAAATTTCGTTTCACACCTCTCATCACCTCTCTCGACCTCGCACCACTTGATTGGCCAGTCTGCCTCACCCCTGCTCCCGCCTTCTCCTCTCTCCTGGCTTTTGTTTTCCCAAGCTATATTATCTTTGCCGACTGCCATATCTTTCTTACACCCGAAGAAGGCTCCACAGCTGAAATGTTAAATATTTAGATGTACAGTATTGAAACAAGTGTGGAATTTAAAATCAGGGTTGTTGTGTTCTGTTTTTCCAATGCATTAGTAAAAATTTATATAAGGTGCAGAATAGTAAACACATCTTAATATAAAGGGCTGTGGGTGCTTAAGGTACCTAAAGCAGGCCTCTCAGCCAGGTGGTGGCCCAAACTCTAAGCTTGTGAAATGGCTGAATTCAAATTTAAATTCACATTCACTTGTTGACTAGACTATATTATCTGGTTTGCGTCATTTCTTATGTATTACTATAGTTGTATAATTTACCTATCATTACATTATTTTAAAGGAACCAAAAAACATTTAATGAAAATCCCCAAACAATCCTCTTCTGATTGTTTAAAATGTGGTGGTTGTGTGTCAACAAAACTTTTGTTTGTCATATGAAAAAAAGCTCTACTTCAGACTTCTGGTTTTGGAGTTCTGAAGTGTTTTAAAGCGAAGTTTGATTTTTGACTACTTGGAAAATTAATTTGCTTTCGTTCATTTATAAACTTGTAGGGGTTTTGTGAATTTACTGGGACAATTTAATTGTAGAAGTAATCACGAGGTGGTTTGTTATGGCTTTTAGAAAATAAATCGATCATCGATGCACACACACAGATTCAAGAAACGAGCACATTTAGTAATACATAAATTGTGCATAAAATATATAACAGTCTGCCTGGATACAGTTGGCAGATCTAACTGTGAGGGTTATCACAAGTGCAAGGTATATAAACACGAAGAGATGCAAAACACAAAGAGATACAAAGAACATGCTTCGGTATACCATTCGGCTATACTATTGTTAATCAGTCTACATTAGCTACTCAAAAGTAAATACATTACTCATATTTATTGAATTGATATCAACTTGTGTTGAGGTAGCAATTGAATTCTCGAGATGCAATGTAGAACATTGGGTTTACTTATCCATATATGGATTCGTATTTCCCGGCACAGACACTTAAGACCAGCTAGTGGCTGCGTCCTATTGCTGCAGTGTTAAATAGGTGTTGCCCCAGCGTCCTCTGGCTCCTGGCCAACCAGTAGGGGTGCACCTCGGAGTTAGACGCTTTAGGAGGAGAGATTTCTGCTTTGCCAACGTGCCTGTGTGTCTCTCAGGGACCTACTTGTAGTCCGGCTGACTAGTAGAAAGTCTCTATGTACAGAGGGTGACTGTGAGTCCGAGCAAGTCACTCTTTAAGGGGACGAAACTCAGTTTGCTTCAAGTGTAGCGCTGCTGCTGAATAAAAACTTATTCAGGTTGTCGACAAGAGTCCAAATGTATACTCCAGTGATCAAGCAAATCATCCATGTTGGCGTTGGCTAGCGATTTATGTATGGGCATTCCCCAGGCCGACACTTTGCTGAAACAAGGTTCCAGTCCCTATACAGACAACACCGGCCATCACGTGATTGTCGCTGATGGTGTAAAAAATGTCCAGAGAAGCAAAGTTTCTGAGCTGTTCAGTGTCTTTTCAACCAGGACCAAGACAGGTGATGGTTGAAAGTTTACCAGGCCTTTCAGACCCATGTGGGGTTACTATGCCCTACAGGTTCCTGATTGGTTGGTCAAAGTGAGAGATGAGTCACAATGACCTCTGACATCTAGGACTGCAATCCAGATGTTCCCAAGAACCTCACAGACAGATAGGCGCTAGGAATGGCCATTGATCAATATAGCCAGGCATGGCTGGGCACATCCCCATTTGGGAGCTGCTCCTTATCCGAGAGAAAACACCTTAAATCAGACCTGCATGAATAGCTTCTCTGTGGCTGCACCGCAGAGATGAGAAAGAGATGGGGCCTCATTTAGAAAAGCACAGCAACACTTAATTCTGATTTATTAATAAGCATTGCCACACAATGGTCTGAGGAAAGCTAAAGTAGGTCCGTTTTATAACAGAATGACTCCACCACAAAAACACTCAAGTAAAATAAGTACAGTTTATTTACAGTGCTCCCAGTCCCCCACACCAGAAAACAAAACCCCAAGAAAAAACAAAATTAATTATTGAAAAGAAGATAAATCCTCCTTATTACTTTCTCTCTGTTTTCAGTCACACTACCTGACATACTGTACCAACCACCAGCAACCAACCACCTCTTAGGCTGAGGAGCCAGCTTAAATAGCTTGTAAGCCCCAACCCCTCTGGAACAAACCATTTCTCCAATTCAATGCATGGTTTTTCCCATCTCCTTAAATAAGCCTTGAGAACTGGGGCTAGGTTTGGCCTTCTGAGGCCATCATAGGCTGACCCACCCTGGAAGTACCGGCACCAAACAAACAGTGAGTATCATCCATTTTGAGAGTGCTCTTCGTTGACACCACAGTACTCACTCATTGAATGTGTATGAAATTAAGTAATATCAGTTACTAGTAAAGCCCTGAGTGTGCATCCTCAGGTACTTATCTAGCAACCGCTCAACGGAAGGTATATGAATATGTATTTTCTGTGCTATCTGTACTGTACCTTGTGAAAGGCTCCTCTGTCACAGGCCTCACATAGGAAAGCACTGCAAGACTTAATTCTGATTTATTAATAAGCATTGCTGCTACAAACTCATAGTCAAATTAGCTGATATTTACAAGACAAAGCTTAGTTCTTCTGAATGAGTCACAATAAGGTTCTAGAATCAATAAAAATCTGCCTCATTAAACTAATCAAAGCACAGACCAGAGAAAGGAATTGGTTTATGTGAATGTGGAGAGCACAATTAGAGAAAATAAATTAAAGAGAAAGGTAGTGTTGAATGGCAACATATTGAAATCAGGCAAAAAACACTTCTTGGAAAGTTGAACAATGCCCCTCTGCATCTAATTCAACATTTATATGAAGTGATTATAAGTCATTAAAGCTTTTCAAATGAAATTATGCATTATTCATCTCTGAATATATTTGAAAAAAGTTACACAAACAGAACTCTATGGGTGCAACATTACCAAAAAGTATTCTTTGTAAGGTTATTATAATGTGTCTTTAGATCAGAAAAATGATGTATTTTAGCTGTTATTTTAGCTACAGTACCTTATAATTAAAGAAAATAACTGGATCATTCCAACTCACAATAATATATTAAATTTAGTGAAACTGTGCTGTATCCTTCTTTACTGATTCATATGTACAAATATTGCCATGTGTTTTCCATCCATAAATATTTAGACAATAAATGAACTGGAGTGCCCATTTCTATACCAAGTCATTCATTCTAAAAAATAATATAAAGAGAAAAATGTGAAAAATCACAGGTGGTTTCACCTCCAGATGATAACAGCTTTCAAAACCACATCGAATGAGAAAAGCCAATAAAGTGGAATTTGCACAGCCCTGCACGTTAAAAGAGAACAGAATAAATCAAAACAGCTCTCAGGAGGGAAATAAGAAAAAAACTGAAAAGATGGTCGATTCTTCCACAAGCATATTGTTTCATTAGGGCATTGATGACTAAGTAACACAGGCTTAACACAGTACTACCAAACCTCTGATCGGCACAGAATCAGTGGGCAGCCATACAGATGCAACACAACAACAAGGTCAAAAGAAAAAGGTAAACTAAATATAATTTAAACATGCATTCACTGCTGTTTCTGCTATCAGCTAGAAGTATTTGTATTTCATGTGTCTTCATCTTTCAATGAGAATGCATTGCTGGAAATTGACTGTTTGAAACTCAAGGAGTGATTTTTTTACAACAAAATGAACAAGTAGGCTCATAATCCTTCTTACTTTCTTATTCCTTTTCTGTGTTAAATAAATAAAGTAATACGTAATGCTTGATTTTAGGCATGACTTTGTAATGAATTGTTTTTAAAGCTTATACCCTTGGACCTGCCAATTGAGGCAGCGTTACAAGCTAATCTTCTTTCCAAGTTAATCCTCACCCCTGGAAGAATTAGACTAGACTTACACTCACCCCTCCAGTCCGCTTCTCACCAGAGCATTCAATTCTGAGAGGGTGGCATTTCTCTCGGTATACTGTATAGATCTGTCTACACAGAGCACTGCCAATTACAATTCGGCAGCTTCAAGACAGAGAAAATGCTGCTGAGAAAAAAACACTTAGTACAAAATGGGACCAATACAAACATACTGCATTGTATCTGAAAAACAGATATTAGGCATCCTGCAAGACATGCAATTTCCTCAGAAGGCCAGTATTCAGACAATGGCCCTTGAATTGTTGTTTGGTCATATATTGTGGAGGAGGGAGCTTATATCAATATAGAACCAGTTTGTATATTCTCACTACTGAAAAAGTTGTCAGCCTCTTGTTTAACGTACCATCCTCATATCTTCAGAAGCTGTACATCAGAAATCTGTGTGCTGTAAGGGTATACAATCATGCTCAGTGTATGAGATGCTCCTGAGACGTTAAGCTGCTGCAAAGCATTTACACAGGAGATAAGAAGACCTTCTTCAATTTTTCATTTGGCTCCCGGCACAAAATTCATGCTCCCTTCATAGCCTTGTTTTGTTTGTTTTTCTCTAAACCTGTCTTTCCCAACATTTCCCATTTCTTTATAGGGAATATATATTTCTTGGCAACACATTTGTTATTGTGATCATGCAGTTATTTTAATTAGAAATTACTGTGCTTTCTTCCTCACTTATTTATGTCTGCCTTCCTTGTCATATTCTCATGACAGTCTGGCACTCAGATATGTTCAGTTTTCATTTCAATTAATTTATCTACATAATGCAAATCTTTATTAGTTTAAGGAATAAATAGCTGTGTGAACGTGCTGTAAATACACCTTTGGATAGAGTACATACAATACACATATATAACATGTCTTATAACACATTGAATATAATTCTGTGAAGCCTTTTCTCACTATGCTATAGTGGATATACAGTACAGTATAGTACTTTGTATGAACATTAAAGCTAATTCTATTTTCATTAGCTGTGCTAGTACTGCCACTATTAAGTGAAGATCTGATTTATCCTTGCTATCTTGAAAAACCTGTCTTTCCAACACATCAAAGTGAATAGTAGATTGTCGTTAGGCAAACATATCCACTCTCACCCATGGAAAAATGGTTACAAATGTTAATTTATGTGGTAATGTGGTAGAGTAGAAGTGCAACTAGCTTCAACGCAGCACCTCAGACACAATTTTAAATCAATCTAGCATTTCATCTAGCAATAGATTTGGTACAAAGAAACCTAATCTTAAAGGAAATCCTTAAAATTTAGGATAAGGATCTTAAAATATTTTGAAAACACTGGTATTTCTTTTGGAGCCTTTAGAAAGCATTTTAAAACTTTTGTTACCTACTTAAATCCACAACGATACATTGATGACCTGTTTCAAAACCTGCCAAAGGAGATTTATATGAAGATATTTGACAGTTGACCAGTATGTGTTTTCCTTTAGCTGAAACTCTGATATTATAGTGCCTGTGAACTAGTTAAAGTGTACATTTGGAGTACAAGGAAAACAATAATTGGATGCTCACTGCTGTAACTATGGAAACCAGTGAAATGCATTAGAGAAAAAAATACCTGGATAAAAGTGATGGGAATGACCTGAATGACAAGTCTGCAACTCTGTATCAAATCAGCGTGACTAATTTTGTTTTTGATGGGCCTTGCTCAGCATGCAGGAGAAAGATTGACCATTCTCAATTGGCAGTGATAACTTTTCACCACATAACACAATCCCACTGGCATGACATTACTCTTATTTACATTTCACAGCCTCTTCCATCTGATAAATAAGGAGAATTAAGGATATATCAATTTGAACTCATGGGGTATGAATAATTCACTAGTGCAATAAGCCATTGGCTATGAAGCACTGACATGGCCATTACAGTACATTTACTTATAAATACTAGATAGATTAAAAAATGTTTTCTTTCCTAATTTAAATGATATATCATCTCTAGGGTCCTTTTGACCGAAATTACATTTCACACAAACATGGTAAGCACACAGATCTATCAAAAGAAATAACAAATGCATTAACTATACAAGGTGCCATTAACCATACTGCATTGATTCTGTCATTTATAGTAAGCAGACTCATGTATAGAACAGAAAGAACTGCTACTTACGATTGCCAAGATCACAATTAAAGTCATTTATACCTTTCAGGACTAAATCTAAATAATCTATTAATTCCTGTAAATTAACTGATGTTTTGCAATAATTTTGCAAAGGAAGATGTCAGGCCCAATGCAGTGAACAGACTAATAAATATTATAGACAGACATAAGAGGAAAATTTACTATTTAAAATGTATCCTTCTTTTAAAATATTTACTATAACTTAGATATTTTAACCCTAAAGTTTCATAGGTTTGAAATTCTGTTAATATCTTTATAGCAAACTTAGAAAGACATGTTTGTATTTGCCTTAAGCCTGGACTGTAAAATGAATAGTAACATACATTTAACAATATAAAAAGGAAAAAAAGATAAGCGTTATTTCCTTTTTAATTTCCTGTCCATTTAAAATGTGCAAGATGGCCTTCAAGCAGGATTCCTTGATAATATGACTCATTCAGATGGAGAGGTAACAACAATATGATGTCTACAAAGAATTGTGAGGTTCATTCATGACTTTGCATTTTGTTCTGTGTTTTTCTCAATTCTGAAGACCCTAATGCATCAGAGATCTTGTCAGGGATCACTGTATGTACAGTATGTGTAGTATATTCCTCTACCAGGATTAATCCCATGATTTACTCAAATGTTCCTGATTGTCAATGGCACTGCTTACCTTGACATTTGTCATGAGTAACAGAGTCTCCACTCATTTCACCAGGATGAGTGTGACCAACATCACTACCTATAGTACATCGCTTCATATACTCTACCTGTCCAAGAATACATCTACCTCAAAGTGAAAACCCTCTTGCTACTAATCAGCACTACCTTGACATGGCCTCTCAGAACTGCAGATTGAAAACTCTTCTTCCAAACTCCTTCAAAACCACTCCTGAACAAAATAGCCAGGGTGCACCTTAACAGACTTCAAACCAAACTGGATATGATTTCTTTGTTACCATAGGCCCCTCCCAGAAAGGTAACTACAGGCCAATCAATGTCCCCTCTTCTGCTGCTTGAGAAATGTCCTCAACATCCATCCACATATGTTCCAACATCAAGGGAGAGCCAGAGACAATCCCAGGAAGCAACAAGCACAAGGCAGGACACACCCTGGATGGGAAACATAAATAATATAAATAATGTTGGTAAAATATAGTGAAAACTGTTTGGATTTAGGGTATCTTAAGAAGTGTCTTTCATGGAGAAGGTTTAACTAATTCAGGATTTTCTCAAATCAGATGGATTGAATTAACCCAATTACTGACTTCAGGATTTCTCCAGTCAGTTTAATGAAGGGAAACTCTGGTTTAAATAATCTGGTTAATTAATTCATGTTTAATCAGTCTGATTAACTGTAAATTCACACTTCACTTGAGTAGACAGGAGAGTCGAGCATTGAACCGTTGCTCTACAGCAAAAATACCAGTGAAAGCACATTTATTTTAACCTCGTGATCATGAAATATGGCTCTTCATGGGAAAACTTTGAAAATAAAATTGGTTGTAATAATCAGGAGCTACTACAGTATATACTGTAGCTGCTTCAAAAAGCCAGAGAAGATGCATTGAATGCAGAAGTAAAATAGAGCTAATCTTTAAACCACTGTGTAGTTTTAAAATGTTTTTATGCAGTAGTAATATTTGCATGTACTGTAGCTGGACTACAATGGGTGGACCTGGAAGCAGGTCAAAACAAAAAAAAATAATTTTACTGTGCAAGACGGTGTAGTAAATGAAAATGTTAACTAAGATGAAGTGTGAGGAGAGAAAGACTAGAGGAGGAGGAATTGCCATTATCAACACAATGTTTTCCTTTTTGGGATATTGTCTTTATCCCAAAGTATTTTTTAGAGTGAATCAAGGAGTATATATTTAAATATATAGTATATACTACCTTCCTCCAAGTTGTAGAAAATCTTAAGCCAAAAATGTACAGTGATTATATTTAACAATATTTTAAAAATTGGTCTCTTTTTCACTAGAACAATGTTCACCTATGATGTCTGTCTTATTACTGCCACTCTGTTGATCAAGATAAATGGGAGGAAGGTGATCACAGTGTACAGGTGGAGGGGAGGAACTCTCACCTTCCTATGGGTGGCAATATTATGCAGCAGGGAATATGTGGCAATGATGTCCTGATGCCCTGTCTGGATATACTGTACCCTCAGACAGAGTCATGTACATGTTGCTGATGTTAAAACATTGTCATTAAGTAACGAAGGGAATAATGTGATGATGTATGCTATGAATTCCTACAGTATGTCTAGGCAATGCCCATATACTGTAGGCATACAGTACATTTCTTTTTGCTAGAAATGACTGATTTCTTTTTTTTGTCTTTTGTGTAGTCAATGTTAATATTTTTAGGCTAGAATTTGATTTTTTAAGCGTACATTGATTCCGTGAATTGCTTTTCTGTTAAACATTGTCTTTTGACACTGTGGGGGCTCTAATGAGGATGACTGTGCTGTCCAGAGCACAGGGAAATATTTCAAGAAATATTTAGATCATGGTACATACAGTAGCTACAGGAAAAAAGTTACACTTACATTGGATAGAATTATACTGTACTGTATATCAGAATATTACCTGTTACCCCTGTGTGATGGTATTCACTAATCTATGCCCAGGAAGCATAATGAATGCATGCAAAAACTGTTTTAATACAAACATCACTCTCCTTCTTGCATGACACACTGTTGCTTTACTGAAGATTTCTGAGTTACCAAAACTGTAAAAAAACTGCACCAGTCAAAAGGAATCTCAGTCCTATGAGCAGTGTATGGTCTTAAGAGATAGTGAATGTAAAGTACTGTATATCCTGTCTACTGAAACAACATTTTAAATAAAATATAACAGCCAACAGTAATGGGTTTTTGCAGTCTCTAACCTTTCATTCTCTCCACAAAGCACTGACTAAAAAGCTTAACTATGTAGTCAGGTTAAGTTTGATTTAATCTGCCCTAGAGCTATAGTTACCTGGATTAACAAAGCTTTAATGACTTGGTTTAATGATTTTTGTCAACATGTTTACTGAAGGTATCCAGTTAACTATGTAATTTCGCTTTGTGAAACAGTCCTGTTGTTTGGGAAGAGACCAGAGGTGTAGTGGAGAACTTGCAAGCTCCAGACAGATTGCCATAGCCTGGAATCATACCCAGGACCCAAGGCCAATCAGGCAACAGTGATAACTGCCATGCCCCTTGTACCACCCTACAGTCTGAGTATATTTTCACATGAAAAATCTTGAGCTCATTCAATATCTTATAATTCAGTGAAATATAAACCAGCAGCAAGAAGTATTTAGTCATTTTGTTTTTTTTCCACTGATAAATTGGTTTCACTGAGCCCTGTAGAACAGCACATATTGGGAGTCTTTCTTAAGCACTTTAATGGTTACCACTCTACAAACTTGAGTCATGCTCTTGCAGAGAGCTGAATTAAGTGTCACTGTCGTCTTCACAGTCTGCAGAAGATGTTATTTTCATCAGTGGGCTGTTGATTTGGCACTCAACTCTTGAATTGTATACCCATTAATGCATGCACACAGTTTTTTTTTTCTTCTGTTGTTGGCCATGCTCCATAATTTCACTTTTCCACCTTATCCTGCCTCCATATTATTTATCATATTGAATCTTCAGTCTCAATCCTCAAAGCACTTATTCTCTGGATGTAGTGCAGAGTAAAGTACATTTTCAATTCTTTAGAACCATTTTCTGGTTGATTTATTCAGCCAGCCCTAGCATAATCACACTATTACTCCAGACTAATGTTTTGGGCCTTATTGAATATTATATCCTTATTAGCTGTATACCTATATACTTTTAAATAAATTCACTGTCTCATTCATTGGGTTATTAAACATTACTATTTTTTATCTTTTTATCCTTTTCTCCTAATTTTGTAAAGAATCTTACGTCCTGCTTTTTTTCTGGTGCAACATTAACAGTACAGTAGTACCATTATGACATATAGTATGCATACTAAGCTAATAAAGGTAAAATCAAGGAAACTGTCAAACTGCATTGCATTGTAAAATGAACAACATTCTTAAAAAGACAGATTAAAGGATAACGTACACTAATGGAAAAAAACATTAGATACCTTGCATAAATACATTAAGTGAATACAATCTACATTAAATAATACAAGAATAGAAAGACAGGCTATTAGATTTACATACTGTAGACTGCTAAGAGTAGTACTGAAGGGAATGATAGGCTCATCTGTAGATTGTTATACTGTTGAAACATTCCATGTGTCTCCTGATAGTGATGAGAGGAATACAAATATTTAAAAGATGAATGAAAGAGTATTAAAATTAAGCAAACATAGTATAGCTTGTATTTTTGTTGAATCAGAGTGTGTGTATGTTGGAATGAAGTTACTGAGAACCATTTCATGCTGTGTGGGTTGTGATATGTGGGGAATTACAGACCATTTGATGTTATCAAACACAATTCTGTGCTTTGCACTGCAAATACTGTAAGTGAGAAAAGTTTAACATTACTGGAGTCAAAAGTCACATTTACCAACATCACCTCATCTGCTTGGGTCAATCGATGTGCACAGGTCAGCACTAACAAATCAGACAAACTAATGGAATTGGAAGAGGAAGGTTAATCCCAATCACATGTATTGATCAGGCTAACAGTTTGTGACCCTCATGTAATGGTTGCTGAAGCTTAGAGCCTTTCATCTCCAGAATGCTACAACAAAATTGCATGTTCCCTTTCTTCTTCTGTCTGCTGGTTTTGCATCACACATTCTTCAGATTTTAGATGTAATTTGCATAACATCAATAAAAGATTCATTAAATGAATCTTTTTTTGCCTGGGTGCTATATAACCAACATCTTTTGGGTCAATACTTTGTGACTTAATGGGTTAGATAATAGTAATAGAGGAAATGTTACCTCATACTGTACTTGACAGCAAAGTCAATTTCCTACAAATGTAGAAGTAACACAAAATAGACTCCAGGCCAAAATATTAGGATGACAATGTATGATTTCTTTGAAAAGCAAAAAAAAAGACTTCCTTCACCTCCCTGACCAGACAAATGCCCAGATTTTAATAGAATGTGCCATTAAATCCTAAATACTACTACATCATCAAAACCTCAAATGATGGCAGCCTTGCAAAAAGAAAGATAACACATTTCAAAATCTTTTGTAACAACACAAAAACAGTCCTGATAAAGTTATTGATGTTCAAAGAGGCTCATTATATTTGGGACAGTGGTTGGCATTGTAGCATTGCTGTCTTGCTGTCAGCACTGGGGTCCTGGGTTAAATTGTTGGAGCACTAACTGTGTGGAGTTTGTATGTTCTCCCTGTCTTTGTGTGGGTTTTCAACTAGGGGCTAAGGTTTCCTTCCACAATCCAAACACATACTGTACTGGTAGCTTAATTGGCTTCTGGGAAAATGGGCCAATATGATTGTTGGTGTACCTGTATGCCCTGTGATGGCCTGGTGTCCCATCCAGGGTGTTTTCTGCGTCTGTTACTTGCCAGGTTAGGCTCTGGCTCCCTCCGTGACTTTGTGTCGAATAAACTGCTTTAGAAAATGGATGAATGGGTGTAAAACACTCAGTGAAAACATTTCGATTGTGTATGATTCTTGACTATTGCAAATGAAGTGTACTTATTTGGAATTGTAGCAGATGATAGTTAAATGGTATACTGACACCTCAAAAGTAAAAAGAACAGCCAGTTGTGCAAATACACAACACATTTTCTCATTTTTTATTCTGATTCTGACAACTTTTCTACATTCAAATACAGAACATTTCTGTAAAAAAGAAAACTCAGTATTCTATCCTGATATTTATTAGTTATATATGAATAAATTGCCAAGATGTTCAGTTCAAGAGAAATAATTGTTTCATTAATGCAATTGGTTCTGTGCACTGTACAGCTTAAAGACCTTGCAAGAACACAACACCTCTTTTTAAAATTTCATCAGCATTCCACATATTTGCTTAAATGTATGAAATATATTAAAATTGTCATATTTGCCCACCAAAACATTAAAAAGAAATTGGTTGTGGAGTATGTATAATTTTAAAAGATTATAGAGCCAGGCTTATTTTTTATTAAATTAAACTTTACCTTGAAATTTTACATTCTAATTCTTACAAACATACAAAGAATCATATGGAAATCAGAAGCCAGAAAGCAATTTCCGCTATTCTAATCTTTAAATATATTTAAAAATCTATTCTTCTTCTAAGAAGTGATTAGGTATCACAATAGAAACAAAAACACAATGAGAACATAGCAAAAAAGTGAACCAACTATTCATATGCTGTAGATAATAATGAAAAGAGAAGTAACTTTTCTAGAAGTATTAATTGGTAATAGTTTAATTCAATGGAAAGTTTGATATTGTCGACATTTGGCTAAAATCAAACATTAAATCTAAAGTACATTACAGATCATTTTCTACTTTGTATTATTCAAAATAAAATAGAAATTTCAAAGATATGTTTTTCTTTTGTTTTAACAGTAGTAGCTATGTTACCGTAACCCAGAAGGATGCATTTGGAACCCCCAATCCAAAAGCTTAAAGCTCCTCACATCTTTAATTTCCTTCTTCTGTGCTGTACTTTACTCATTGTCACAGAGACCTCCCTTTTGATGAAAAATGTCATTAAAATACATTATATTTTTCTGCTGACATTTACCTCAGTGTTTTCAAACAGAGATTTAAAAACTCTTCTTAACACCAGTTGGTCCTTAGAACATTAGTGTGAATATATTTTGCAGAATCAGACATAGAAGAAACAATACCAATTATGTGCTGGCATACAAGCTCTTTCAAGCTTAGTAAATCTCTGTTTAACTTTCGTGGCCATGTACTGTATGGCTAAAATCCTGTTGAGACAGCCTATTTAAACTAGGGCTGTATACAAATTCAGATTTCACTAAAAAAGCTAG
Source organism: Lepisosteus platostomus (assembly GCF_059453375.1). Lineage (NCBI taxonomy): Eukaryota > Metazoa > Chordata > Actinopteri > Semionotiformes > Lepisosteidae > Lepisosteus > Lepisosteus platostomus. Next base: position 35,392,828 of record NC_142621.1, read on the forward strand.
TGAACACGATAACACTTTCTTATACTTGTGTTGTGTGCATTAAAATGAAAACATATGCTTTATATTAACTTGCTTAAATGAATTTTAACAAATATTTTATAAGTCATGAATTTACTATAAATACTTCCAATTAAGAAAGTATCTACTGTATACAGTATATGTTCAAAAGTGATGGGGTTAGGTTAGTTAGGTTAGTTTAAAGGTTGGGGTAAGGTTAATGAATGCTATTATGTATCAATAGCTTTAATATCTTTCTACAGAACCTTAATTTTTGATATATTGATCAATTATATAATGACTATTAAAGACTTATACAGAACAGAATAAACATTTAGCATTGCCAATCTGTTTCATTTAGGATTGCAGTTGGTCTTACCTTATACAGTAGGTAAGTAGGTAGGTTCCTTTTCAGGCCATAAACGACCATGGGGAATGGGTGGCAAGAGCCACTATTTTCTTGACCATCCAACACTGGAGGTGGAGGTGATGTGGTCAGCATTACACTCCAGCCAGCCTATTGCCCCCAGAAAGATTAACCCCCGGTACTCATTTGGAAAGCAGGCTTAGTGGACCTGGGAGCCATCTGGAAGGAGTAGAAGCAAGCTACATTGCTTGCCCCTACCTGGGATTGAACCCAGGTCAGGAACTAGATGCCTCTGCGATCTGAGTTACCATGGCTGTCTCACTTTATGGAAAAACATTAAATATTTATGATGTAGGTGATCTTTTTTTATCATTACCATTATTACAGTTTACTGGGCAAACAAGGTGTCTGTGAAACACTCTCCAGTCTGTGCACATTGCACAGACACAGGCATCATTACCTTTTGTAGCTGAAATAGGATGTTACTCTAGAGGAGGTGTGTGTGTGTTTATTTTCAATTCTATGTTATTTGTGACCCTGTAGGTCCAAGATGCCAGTGAGGGTCAGCTTCACACTGATGAAATATTTGTGAAAAATAATTTTCAAACTATCCTTGGCTCCCTTTCAATGAATATTAACTCAGGAAATTTCTGTATTTTTTATGGGAATGCATTTTTAAACGCTGACATTCGTCTAATTACTTTGAAAAGCAGGGAGAATCTTCAGCTTTAGAGCTGAGCTAACTTTTTTTAAAAGTGACTCTTCTCAGAAACAGCAAATTTGGACAGTAATTTCGTCTTTATAATGATTTGCACAGAAACTATTTATTTGAATAAACGGTATGGAAATGATTTTCAGAAGCAGCATTCTAGCTAAGTATTCACTTTGATTTGAAGCATTTTAAAATATTCCCAGAGAATATGGAGGTGTTTACTATGTACAATGTCTTATTCCTCTTGAGAGATACTGCATAAATATTCCTATTGAGAATTATTTTCAGAAGAGATAATGACACAAAGCAAAGCTGAACAATATGTTTATATACAGTTTAATACATTATATGTAATGATTATCACATTACTGTTATAACTTTATTAAACACATTTTATTTAACTTGATACAGGGAAGCAATTATATGTAATGTTTGCAATCAGATCCCACATTCAACTCTCTAAGCTTCTATTCCTAATAGGAAAAGGCATATTTTAAAAAGACGAGTGCTTATATGCAAAGTAGAACCAAATGTATCAATACAATACAAAAAATACTGATCCACTAATTTTCTGACCACTTCATCCAATTTATTTGCAATAGTCAATAACAGTAACAGAAATGTTCAACATCCATCCATCCATTTAGTAAAGCACATGGATGCAAGGTTGCAGGGGTTGCTTGAGCCTAACCTGGCAAGCAATGGGCACAAGGCAGAATACAATCTGGATGGAACACCAATCCATTGCAGGGCACACACAGAAACAAACACTCACACCAGGGCCAATTTATCCAGAAGCCATTTAACCTACCAGTATGTTTTTGTACTGTGGGAGAAAAAGAGCACCTAGAGGAAACATGAAACACAGATAGCACCCCAGCTCTGGAGCTGAACCTAGGGCCCCAGGACTGCATAGCAGCAATACTAACCACTGCACCACTATACCGCTCATGACCAATATAAACCAACCTAATAGAACATGAAGGGAGCTCTTGAATGTCCTGACATATTTCAGTCAAGGTACTGGAACCATTGTGGTGAACAAAGTCTATTCAAAACTACTACTTTTAATATGGGGAGAAATAACTAGCAGAGAACCAAAGAGAAGGTGTTATCTTAGAGTCTTATTAAGATCATTAATTCGTAACTGCTCCATTCAGGTGCTCTGTTTACATCTAGTTTTAACATTTTAAAAATGAGTAATTCCACTCAAAATTAATTCCCATGCTTGTAACACTCAGGTGTCGGTGGCAGAAGCCTAATCTATGAGCACTGAAGCACTTCTGTTCTACAGTTTATTTTTAGGATAAAGGGATGTTGATGTTAGATGTCCAACATTTTCAACAAGAGCAAAATAATTTAAGAAAGCCAACTGCTTTATTCATAATATGTATTATTAACATCTAATTAAAGTACATACTGTACTTTTCTGTCTGAAGTAACCTGTTTCATATACATATACGTATCAGCCCAATAAAAAAAGGGTTTACAATGCAGTAGGAGATGCAAATGGTGTACACAAAGATATATAGTAAATTAAGTAAAAGCCATTCTGAAAAAGAATGTTTTGAGTCTGGATCGGAAAGCACTCAGGGAAGGTGACTCTCTGAGCCAGACAGGTGAAGATTGCAAGGTGGGGTGTAAGCACATAATAAATCAGACAGGCACTTAGGTGCAAAGACATGTACAGCCTTATAGATGAGCATGAGGACACTGAAGTCAACACAAAGTCTAATGGGAAGCAAGTGCAAGGAGTTATGTGATCACTTGCATGCAACCTTGTCAAGATTCTGGACATTCTAGTTTGTTCAGTGTGGATTTAGATACTCCAGTTAGTAGGGCAGTAACCAATAATATATGATATTATTAGAATTAATATGTATATCAGAACATACATATATACTGTATGTCATAGACCCTATTTTTAAATATTTTTTTTCAAACAGAGCTCTATGATAAGCGATAAAACATACTGTAGGGTAGAGTCAAATAATGTGACATCTTTGTAAGATGGAAGGGATTGAAGTGGTGTGAAGGACACATTTTGAGAACAAAAGACCATTGGTGGATGAAGAAAACAATGGACTTGACCCCAAGAGGCAACACATGACCAAGAGGAATGTCTGATATAAGATGCAATCATTATATTTGTTACAATGGCTAAAATGATTTAAAAAACCCCACCAATTCATGTATTATTTTTCCTGAAAATATATTGTAGTTACAAACAGAACTATTGATATTTTTAATGTCTACTGTAGCTCCATAAAACATTTATTAGTAACCTTATCAGGACCCACAGTTCCAGGCTGTACCAGTTAATCGGTATCAATAAGGACAACAATCTCAACATTTAATGAATGAAGCCAAGAAGGCCTCAGAATCTACCAACATTTTGTTGTTACTATATCTTGTAATTGTTCTCTTTGACGTTCCTAATGCAATTCAGAAATGTTTCTTAAACAACAATTGTTTTAATACTACAGCATTTACATTTAGGGAACCCTGGTTCACAATAAATAATATCAGCAAAGTGTCTAGGTTATTTAACTATGTCTGAAAAAATTATATATCTTAAAGAAAATGTTGAAAAGATGGCTCAATAAGAATTAATGAAACCGTATCGAGTATTCACTTCTCCGTTAAGGTTTTCAACAGACATTCAAAGTGGTTGCCACAAAGCTAAACAACTATGAGCATTATTGTATTACATGTATCATATTGTGTGCATTAAAAGTGAAAACATTAAGTGAAACATTTTTCTTTTCTTATAATACACCACTGAGGGTTAAATATTTTTTCTTGATGTCTAAAGATGAATAGCTGCCATGCTTCACACATTGCTTTTATCAATCTTTTCAGTGAGACATCTTATGAATTTAAATGGCCCCTGCGAGGCAATTTAAAAGTTTAATTTTGTTTCCTGAAACACCGTGCATACCATTCTGAAAATCACTGAATCATGGAACATGTGTGAGGCAATAAGTCTAGAAACATAGGTATTCATCAATCATCAAAAATTCATTGTCTAAATTCTGAACTTTTAACAGAAAAGTAAACACAGTGAGAAATTTGGGAACACCAAATGTAAACATACAGCATGTGGCTATAGTAATGAGGACATATTTGTACAGTATACAGTATGTAACGAACACAGCTGAGGAGTAAGGAGGAAGATCTATTCCTGGCAGTTAGTAGGATATTCTATATATAGTTTGCATTTTGTTGGATTTGAAGGCACATGGCTTAGAAACACTCATGTGATCCTTTCAATGATCCTGAGTTATCCTCAATATATTGACTTTTTGCAAAAGGATGTTATTGTAAGGGTGCTGGGACTAAGATCTTAAGATCTGTTGTGTAAGTGTTCTCCTACAGTATGTCTGTCACCTTTGTTTTTATGTATTTAGAAGTTGACGGCAGTTTGGCATATGGCTACTAGGTCCCTTGCCCTGTTATGCAATGATTAGTATGTTTGGGGCGGCCTAGCTATAGACTTCCTGTAGCCATTGCCTGTTTCTATTGTGCACTCAGTTCACAGCATTGAATAGATTTAGCCGATCTTCTCACTGCTAGAACCCTCATCAGCATTTATAAATGCCACTGCACAGTGAGTGGACTGTATTTGTAGAGATACATTCTTATGCACTCTGCCACGCATTTATGACACTAGAAATCAAGGAGCATTCTCTAATCATATTGTCTAGCCAGAACCTCATTTTGCAGAAGGAGCCACACACATACAATTGGCCTTTATAATTCAGTGAGGGCGGCTTGTCCCTGGTCAGTAGCACAGTGAAACAAGACTTTCTCCCCCAGATTCTCATCAACCCTTCAAAGCTGATAGTTCCTTCCTTTCTGGATCACAGAAAAGGACTCTTAACTTCCCCATAGAGGCTGATGTACAGGATTTCTTTGAGTGACAAGATGAAGGATGACAGGCCTGACATTACTGAAGGAGCAATCATTCTCGTATGATATAAAGAACACAGTTTTCTCGTAAACTTGTTAAATGACACAAGTGCAGATGTTCTATGGACAATGCACTGCATTGGAAGAGCAATGATGTACTGTATGTCAATAACCACTTTAAAAACAGCTTGGCTGGAGTAAAGTCAGCAGTCTCAGATATGAACCTGTGAATGTATTTCTAATAGTGTTGAAACTACAATATCCTAAACAAATGTCTGCTCAAAGATTTATGCACTGGCTATATTTTGCAATAAGAGGCATGAGTCAGAGCCCACATAAACATACCATTTGAAATGTGGGTTATGACTCCAGTACATGAAGCTACAGGATTGCTAGGAAATTCAGAATGCCAAAAAGGCCACACAGTCATCATGATGTTAATTATACTAATTATTGATTCAGAACTCCAGCATTAATACATTTTATTTTATGTATTTAATGATTGGAATTACCAATTATTTTCCATCTCATATCCATAGCCACCTAGGAATAACTAGTTAACAAACTCATCTCTGGCTGCTACATTCTCTGTGTCCCAACATACAGTAGGAGGGATGAATCCCATGAATACCTTCGTCCAAAAAAAGTGCACTGCTAAGATAACCACTCCAGCACTGCCATCAATTGGGTGAGTTATACAGCTCTCAAACCACTGCAGGCCTGTAACCAATTGTCAGAAAGTTCTTTTGCCTTTATCTGAAATGTTAATACCAGCAATGACTGTGGCAACATTGAAGTAATCAGCTGCAAGGGAAATATACAGTAGACCAGCACACTGGGCCTCTTACTTCCATGATTGATGTTCATTTAGAAATTGAGATTCCAACACACAGTTCCTATTTTCAGTAATTTCTCAGGCAATTCTGCATAGCTCTTTCTTCCATCTCATTTCTTGCTGTTTAGTTCCATTAGGAAGACTTGATTACATTTCCATGCCTCATGTGCTCATTACATCTTTGAGCTGAAAATACTTGTATAATTTTACATTTTGAAGGCTTATTAAAGGTTTCATTTTGTTTAATTAAACAAATAGTTTTCAGTCCATTTATTTAGGTAAATAACACATGATAATTGTACTGTCAGCACACTAATGCAAAATGAAATCATTCATTTCTTCAGCTTCATCTATTGAGTATGTACAATAGCTTATTGTGAATCTCTTTTCTATTTATACAATATCTATTGCAGAATTTTGATCAGATTTTGAACATTTATTGTAAAAAAATACAGCTTTATTACCACTATTATTACAATTATTATTATATTATATTAAAATGTGTATAATGGGTTTCTTCATGCACGCTAACTGTAAAAGCTATAACTGCATTTTCAATTAAATTTAAAATAGAATATAAAGAAAAACTATTCAATTCAAATGGAAGCATCCTGCTGTTGTAATAGTAACCTAACCTTCCAAATGCAGGTACTGTAGTTTGGTGTGACATTTACATAATTTAGCATTCTGTAAAATAAGTTTCAACATTAGATTTCAACCTGTATACTTAATTTAACAAGCACAAAGTTTCAAAGATGCAAGAAAGGTTTGACTTTAAAAGAAAAAAAAAATTTGTACAGCACATTCTTGGTATCTTACAGATGGAAGTACTGTAGGTGGAGTAGCTTTCTAAACACATGGATTAGAATCAGATTAGAATTTCATTTGGAAGAAATGTGCTGAAGGAGTTTAAAAGTATTCTTTTGAAAAAAAAATAGAATTTGAATAGTCAAAAGAAAGAAAAATAAGAATGCAATTGCAAACTTGCATACAGTAGATGGGGAATATACCTTTATCCAAATAGGCATAGTAATGCCTTAACTGGTTACTTTTCCACCTCATAAAAAATAAACAGAAGATCTAACAAGAGAATTGTTCAATGACATGCATTATGCCTATCATTAATAAAAGAAACAAAATGTGTCTGTGACAAATCATCTAGATTGTAATTCCTTTGGAAATCAGAAGGTACTTGTAATGCTTTTCAAGTCAAAGAATGGTTGCTTCTGAACTCTGAGAAATTGGTCAAGAAAAAGGATCCATCAGTAACAATTTATTAGCACTTCTATTGGGAAACCTCAAGGCCCTCACCTGTAAGCTAAGATAAAAGACTCTGAGACCATTGAAACACAGTGGAAACTGATTAGAAAGCTCACTGTCAAGCTACTTACTGTAACTCAAATGCATTCACTTTCTGAGAGGTTTCTTCAATAATGTCATTCAGTCATGTGAGGCTAACATTTTGTATGAATTCTACAACAGTCTTCAGAAAATATTCTTATGGAGCCATATTACATTAGCAAAATAATTCATTTTTTGAACCTGGTTTTAACTGCTTTCAGAAGAGTTCTACTACAACCATGTCTTGATCCACCTCTATATCGGCAGAAGAAGATCTTTGTGTACTGTATTTACTATAACACAAATAAAGACAATGCTCTGTACTGTAAATATGAAGTTGGTTTCCAAGACAAGTTTTCTTACCTACAGAGGGCCAGGCCTGGATTACATAACGACTTCAAAACATCCACAAATCACAAGTGTGAATCCAGATCCTATAGAACACTGGGATCCAATATTCACCACCAAAGTCATGATTTTCAATTTGTAAGCTGTGGGCAGGTCAGTTAGGGCTTAGCCTGAGCCTAGGTTCAGAGGGCCTTCCACATGATTTTCAGCAACTCATTTTAAAACCACAAAGTGAAAGCCAACTATGAGTCAAAGAAAATGGCAATGCAATGCAAATTCTACACAATCGAAGTGCAGTTAGATATTAAATTTTGCTGCTCTTAAATGATTAATTGGGTTATTAAAAATTGGCTTGCTGTGTTTTGATGGAAGGTTTTGCCTCTCTGAGAGATGTTTCATTTCTTTTACCGTCAAGCAAGCTTGATTTCCGCAGAAGCCACCGGTATTTAATAAAAGTCTCCGTCTCCTGGCTGGTATTTCATTCTCTCCTGCTGGCGATTAGATCATGCTGAACATTTTATCTCAATGTCTCATCTGTCGCTACTGCATTTTCCTTAATGACACAATGACATAAAACAGGTTAGATTGGTTGCAAGAATATTCTGCACATCCAGTATGGAGGGTTTAGAAGACAGTGTTATTGCAAACTGAGTCCTTTAAAAAAATTTAGCACCTTGCCAAATTAACACCAATTTAACATCTTGCAAAATATAGTTTTTGATAATACTGTTAATAATACAGTATGCACAGTTGTAACTAGAAAATATTTTATGTAAATGATTATTTACATTATAATTAGATGTCAAATTATTTTCAAAGCCAGTTTGTTTTCCGTTAGGTGTAAAATCACTATCCCTATAATGACTCTCTTTAGTCATAGTGCCTGAATGTTGAAATGTAACTAAAGTTTTTTTTTGCATTTTCAATAATGTAAAAAACAGATATTTTTCCAAAAGCCCACTTAGTGTACATTCACCTCCAAAATATAAGCAAATAATGCTGCATTAAATAAACAAATACAGGTAATGAGCTATCTCAAAAAGATGTCAATATTGTTGATTCTCCTGAATATTCTAATGAATTGTCAAACAAAATTCAATCTCCTTCAGCATTCTACATTTTTATCTTCATCTTAGTCATAAGGCTTTCCATGGGTTCCTGTTTCACTGGGTAAAAAAATATAATAACATGCAAATAAAATCACTTTGTCAACTACCACCATGGGGAAAAGCAAAGAGCTCACACATGAAAAGACAGCAATGGTTGTTCACCTTCATAAATCATAGAATGGGTACAAGAAATAAATACGAAAATAAATATACCACTTACTGGTGTTACTACAATGATTAAGAAGTTTAATGATTAAGAAGAGTAAAGTATCTTGCCCACACACACAATGAGGATAGTTATAAAAGGCAATGAAAGGGGCCACATTTGGAGAATTACAGAACTTGGTTGCATCTTGGTGTTAAGTCTCCAAGTCTACATTTAAACATCACCTCCTTAACAATAGGCTATTTGAAAAGATTGCCAAAAAAACACCTTTACTGAGATAAAACAACAAATGTAAGCACCTGGAGGTTGCACTGCATTAGCACTTGGATTGGAATGAATGGCATGGTCATATGAGACAAAACCAGAACTCTCTGGCAACACACACCAGTGGTCAGTTTGGCATTGAAAGAAACATATGACAAAATTTGGTGGTGGATCTTTGAAGATGTTATGGGGCTATTTTGCTTCCACTTGTCCAGAGTGCTCCTGTTAAGATCATCAGTATCGTGAACTCTACCAGATAGAACATTTTAGCCAAAAAACTGGTTGACTCTGCCAGGAGGCTTAAATCAGCCTGCAATGAATCTTCCAGCAAGATATGACCCAAAGCATACATCAAAATCTTCAAAGAAATCATTAATTGACATAAAAAATCAACATTATGCAATGACTACCTCAGTCTGCAGACTTGAACCCCATTGGAAACCTGTGGTTCGAATCGAAGACGATAGTCCATCAAACAGACCAAAGGTTATCAAGGATCTAGAAAGATTCTTTATGGAGGAATTGGTATAAGAGATCTCTCAGTATGTTCTCCAACCTCATAAAACATTATAGAAAAAGGCTCGGTGCTGTTATCCTTGCAAAAGGAGGTTGCATACATTACTGAAAACAATAATTAAATAATTGTGGCACTTATTTTTTGGAAAAAGTTATAATTTGAGAAATCTGTAATAGTGGCTGTTTCATTTGAAACATTTGAATATATACCTGATTTTGAAAAAATACAATATAATGTATTATTTTATAAAGCCTTTTTTGCTTGTATGGTGACTTAATACAGTTACTTATTTACAAATATACATTAAATATACTAATTGAGAAAATTGACATTTAAATTCACAGTTAAAATGTTAAACTACAAATTAGCAGGATTGCAATTAAATCTTTTGTCCTATATCTTAAAAACAGTATAGGCAAATTCTAAAATTGAATTATGAAAACATCATAAAATGTTGGATTTAGAAGAGCTAGGTAATGAATATACTGTATACAAAATCTGTATTTAACATACAATACATAGTGCTTTAAGCACAGGAGAAAACAGAAAATTGAAGACCAAAAAATTAACAGAAGGAAACACAATAGTTTAGAATGGACTTGTTTGGTTCAGAATGCCATTTACCTTTAATCATCTGGATTTTACATAAATTGAACACTTTATATAAAATTATGTACTAGATGTACATTTATATACTATAAAACCTCGCTATCACAGTGAAACAATTCAGATCTTCACTCATATTTTGTTCTACCTTGAGTAGAGCTGAGGCATACACATACAGTGCAATGTGAAAGTGCTGGGAGCTTCACCTATTGACTTACAGTATAGTGACTGAAAAATTGTGTACCTGTATATCTGTAAACCACACACACATGTGTGCATTTTAGGAAGTTCCAGCAGCTCTAAAATGTATACTTACAGTATATGTAAATAAATAGCTGTCAATTACAGTATTCATAGACATAAGCCTGTATTACCTACTGTATGTTTATTTTTCTTTTGTTGTCCCAATTCTTTACCTTGAGACATTTAAATGGCTTTTAATTTATCTACGTGTGTTGGCTGGATTTAAATATGTGTACTGCAACATATTTTTCTGCAGAAGCAGATGGCTTTAAAAAAACAACAACTGTAAGATCAGCGTTTCAACAGCAATTATTTCAGTCTTTTGTGCACAAAATCTGAATCTCGAAATCATAGACCAAAAATGCTAACACTTCATGCAATAAACATATCTGCGAACATATTACCAAATAAAAGCAGCTTACCATAAAGGAGTACATTAATCATTAAGAATTAATAATAAATATTAATTAATCAATACATTTGAATGGCAGACAAAGTCAGAGCTACACTGCAACTTTACAATCCTGGAGAAATATGAGCCAATTAAGAACAAACTCTTGTTTTACAATGATGATCTTGAAAAAAATAACATTTGTAAGACACTTTCTTACAGCTATTTTTTTTATATTTTTTATACTGAAGAAAGGACCTTGCTCAAAGGTACAACTGTGCCTGTCAGGAATTTGAGCACACAAACCTACACACCAGAATCTATACACTATTCTGCACTGCAGCCGAAAATTGAACTTTCTCATCTGTGTAAACATTGATGGGAGCGTCTTGGCCAGGCTATTGATGTGATTGAGAATTCCTTCTCTGTTGAACAGTCCAGCTAAATAAAAGCTTAAATTGAATGGAACATCTACTGTATGAATCATGCAATGCGTTTGTAATTAGGTCTGTATTTTTCCAAGATATCTATCATTTGGGAAAGGTCAGTACTTCTTGCACTTGGTAAAATATTTAAAGGCATCGTAGGAGAGAAAGGTTATCTTTGATAGATATACTATGATGACAAAGCAGTGAAGTGAAATGAGGTGACTGGAAATGTGTCTTCATCTAAAGATATTCTACCAAGTAAGCTGCATTCAATCACTGTAGACATGAATATGGAGGTCATTGATCTATTGAACTTTGATGGCAACCCTTTTTTAAGCACGTGTATAAATTTTCATACTAATATGGCTGTTCATAATAAAATAACTCTTCTTTCCAAAGTATTCTATTAAAAAGTCAAAGCAGATACACATTTGTAAAATACTTTCTAAAACGATATTGTATTTTCCCCGTATAAAGTTTATTTTTTAAATATAAAAACATTAAAATAATACAAACTGCATTATTGCATGTTAAATATGAGCTATTTTAATTAATAACATACATCAATTTTCTAACCTCTTTATCCAATACAGGGCTGTGGGGGAGCCAGCATCTATCTTGACAAGCAATGGGAGCAAGACTGGGTACACCCATCACAGGGCAGATGCAAACATAGACGCGCACACATTTACACCAATACTCTGGGGGTCAGTTCTCCCAGAAGCCAGACAGCCTACCAGTATGTTTTTGGATTGTGGGAGGAAACCGGAGCACCTGGAGGGAACCCATGTGAACATAGGGAGAATACACAATCCATATACAGATAGCATCCCAGGTCCATAATTCAACCAAGGGCCCACGCACTGTGAGGCAGCAATGCTACCTACTGTGCCACTGTGCTGCCCCACATTTATAATATTTAAAACTTTGAACAATTCCTTGCATTTTCTGTTTTTACTTTATATTATTGCAGTGAAGTTGACGAGATGTACTGTACTATAAAAACTACTTGGGATTTTTCATTGAATTTCCTGCCAGATTAAAAGTGCAGTACTGTATGTTTGTTTTATTTTAATAAGATGTCTTATTAAATGGGTTAATGTCTATACTACAGGAAACGGGGGATCATAGCTCCTCTCACTGTTATATAAATTGAGGGTAGTGGTTCTTCGACAACAGTGTCAAATATTTACAATGTATTGTTAATATGAAAGAACAAATTATGTCCTGGTTTGGAGTGAGAGGTCTGCAGTAAGGATTTGTGCTTATCTGTTAAGAGGAGGGATTAAAGTCGTATAAAGTACAAAATATATGCATTGGCCTGCCCGCTGTAGTGCAAGCATACAGTAGGGGAGACTGTAAAAATGATACTATTATGTTGCATACTATTAGGGGTGTCCAGTCCTAGTTTTCACTTCTATCTCAGTTCTAGCCTAACCTAAGTTATTACATATTAATATGTATTAATACTAAATTTTCTCATATTTGGCTTAACTGGACAAATTAAACTGCTTCCCCCAGCTCTTCAGGCGCTGGTGTTTCAAAGAGACGTACTGTACTGTACAATACATGCAAACTGTCCTTGCAGAACCCGCAATGGATACCCTTGGGTTATACTTTTACAACACAAGAGACTCAAGATATGAATCAATAAAAAAAAAAATACACAATAATGATGGTAGAGAATAAGGAATTACTGTTTTTTCTACGAAATAGAAACCTTTGAAATGTAAACCTGTGGAAATAAAATGCTGACTTTTGAATTGAAAGAATTAATTTCCTTCAGAACTTCTTTGTTGTTAACTTGAAAGCTTCTCTTTTCAAGTTGTACTGTTTGCATTACAATACGCATTCCACCTTAACCTGGCTCTAATTTTAAGTACAAGATAACAGGATTTTATTTTTATTTTAGGAGCTGAATAACTGAGGGTAAACATTCTCGTTGGTGAAAAGCAACAACAGGTTTCCTGTTCAAGGTCAAAAAGTGTTCTGTTGTCAATGTTAACAGGCTGGGGCAATAAAAAAAGGAGTCTTGAGTAGAAAAAAAACACTGTAAGACAAAAACGTGTTTCCTGAACTAGTGATTTTTTTCTTTGCTAGTCATATGAAAATGATGGCAGCAAAGAGTAAGAGAATGAGAAAAGCTACCTTTTCTAGTTACCCTTTGTTTGATGTGGCACTGTAATCACATTACAAAGTATGAAAAATTAGGTGTCACATTTCCAAGGCCTATAGTGCTGATTTATAGGTATAACTTAAATCATACAGCATAGAACACGGTTGCTTTTAGGCCTGTTTCTTGGTCTCACAGTTCTCTTTTGGATATATGACCTTAGTATTCCTTTGGCAGCTGTTCTGCCCAGACCAGAAAGTTCAGAGAATTACTAATCTGCAGAAAACGCAAAGCCTTCCAAAACAGGAAGAGGAGCAGGATATTAACAGAGTCTATTGTTTTAAAACTGCATTAAGAGTAATTATTTTAAATAGGGATTTGTAACCTTAAGTAAACACTTTTAAAAACACAGCTAGCTTCTTGGTTTGTATTAAATACAGCAATACCTTAAGGTAAAAGGAAACCTTAACTGGAATTATATTGTATAGTGCATTCAGTACTTGGGTCAAATTGTAATTATGACTAAATGTGCTTTTTATGTTTTTTATTGACGTTTCTGCCAAATTAAAAGTACAGTATATATCTTTTATTTTATTAAGATGTCTTATTAGATGGTTTAATGTCTATACTACAGGAAACTCGTGATCATAGCTCTCACTCTTATATAAACTGAAGGTAGCAGTTCTTTGACATCAGTGTCAGTACTTTAGATTACTTTTTTGCATTAACTACCCTGTCTCATTGACCAGGAATGAACCAGAGTGGTAGCTGCAAGTATGAAGTTAAGGAGGTGACAGGGGAGCTAGAAAAGATGCAGCAGAGATGTGGACAGTTGGTGACTATAGGTCGGTGAGAGGAAGTGGAAAATTACACTAGGATCTCCACCAGAACTTGAACTGTTTAACAACACCATTTCTGTAGTTTGTCAAAATCTAATCATGACTAAATGAGCCAATGAATATAAAGAGATACAGTAGCATATGTAATATTAAGGTGCTTGGCATTTACTTGCTTAAAAGAGGAAATGACAACCACTGGATGAAGGTCAGAGCTGTCTCAACACCCAAAAGAACCCCCGAAACAATGATGCATATTTCTTCAAAAACAGAACTATTTGACAGAGTCAGGTTGGCTGCAAAGTTAGAGTGAATAAGATCCAGTTGTGAACTTTGATTGATGCAGGTATGTATCGAGAAGTGAATAAAGTGAATGAGAAGCATGTACAGTATGATGGAGGCAATCGAACACAAATCAGCAAACAATTTGCAGTAAAGTAATCAAATCCTTACAAATCTTAAGATTGGAATTTTGTGGTGGGCATCAGAAAAATAGTCTGAGTTGAACTGTACAGACCTGGAAATATCCCAGAAACCAGTCAAGTTACTTTGTGATGAAGTTTGCTTGGATGTGGTGGAACTCTACACAGTTCCCAAAAACAAATAGACTAAATTTGTGGGTGGAGGTGTAGAAAGGTGAAAGAATTAGGGGCTGACACCATACAGGTTGGATGCCAATAGAGGCAGGGGGCTGATGCGCGGACACCAGGTATAGCAAGGGTTGTGAGCAAGGAGTCTTCACGCAGTATAGGCTGGTGCCAGGTATTCACATCCTCAAGTGGGATCCCACTGAACAGCAAAAAGGAGGATTTGGGAAAGGGGAGAGCCGGGACTTTAGATGCAAAGATTTAAATGCTGGACCAGAAATAGAGAGAACGAAGTTGGAGAGACAGCAGAATGTGAAGGGATAGTGTAAGAAAGGATGGGCGAGGGAAGCTGCCACAGTTATTTTAGAGTCCCAGGGAGGGTTGATGACATCAGGAGGAATGGAAGAAAAAAAGTGCACAGCCTGGCAGGCTCAGAGAGTCATTTTTATTTTTCCATGGAAATATCAGTCTCTGAAAAGACCAAAGCAAAGAGAGCTAGAAAAGACTGAAGGAACGGGAAGTGCAAGATTACAACTTGACCTCCTCTTGCATATCTGTTTAACAGCACTATTAATGGGAATGTTTCTATCCTCGTCTCGATTGAGATTTCTTTCACAATACAAATCTGATGATCAGAGACAACAGTGACTATTTAATTGTTGATCTGGGAAGAATTGCTTTAAATATTTGATTTAAGTATTTGGTGATCTCATTGTAATTTCTGATTACCACAACAAATTCATTTTTAAACAACAGTGTGATAATTTCTTCCTGCTTACAACAGTGGGAATTAAAAATCCAGAGAGGAATTTATTAATTTAACAGTACTTGCTCATAGTCTGATCTAACGAGCATCACATCTGTAGACCTACATGAATTGAAGGTGATATACAGTATGCTATTCATTTAACAATCTATAAATTCAATTGTTTAAAGTAAACCATTGAAAATCACAGCTTGCATGTGGTTTTAATATTTTATGGTACTTTGCTATGGTACAGCCAACATCACACCTTAAGCAAAACAGGCAAAGTTCAAAATACATTTTAACCACATCTCCTCATACTGTATACGTCTGAAAAGCTTGAAATAATTAATGATCTATGAAAATGATAAAGAATAACACCTTCTGGAAATTCATACGGTTTTAAAAAAATCTCAAATAGCTTTCAGAAAAATTCTGCCATGGCAAATGTCTTCTGTCATTTTGTGGTTTACTACACTTTCCACATATTTTCATTACAGTCACTGAACAAGGCATTAAAAAAATCGCTACAGATATTATGCTGTTTTTTTATTATTTACCCATATTAAAATACAAAAGTCAGCAGGATACCATAAACAATATTTCACAGAGAATAATGACACCACAGAATTAGATGTATTTGTGGATGTTTTTGTGTATTCAGGCATAGTGAAATTTCGCTTAACCTGCTTTGCTGAAAGCCAGCCCCCTGGCCATATGAGGACAATGGGATCCTAGTATAGAGTGAGGAGTGACCCAATGGGTACCTTCAAACGTGGAAATGGGATGGAGGGGCAGTGTACTATATGAGGCAAAATGTGAAAAAGAAATGTACGCATTCTATTGTAATGCATATGGCCATCAGTGGTGTGTAAGAACAGGATTACCAGAGCGGTGACGTCACCACCCTTCCCTGTAATAGCAGGACTACAGCCAGTGGGCTGTAGAGAGATCTCTCTTTAGCTCAACAAGCTGGGTCCCTGTTGAGTGACACGGGAGTCCTGGGTTCGAGCCCCCGACGGTGCGGGGCCGACCTACAGTAATGCGGCAAGGGCTCCCACCTGAACCCTGTTGAGTTACAATATATAACATAATGTCAAGAAATGGTCAATGTTAAACATTGGTAATGTTTATGACTGAGATCAGCTGGGGTGAAAGATTTGGTTGTAGTCATCCTCCCCAAACTTCAGTTAAGAATTTCCATGATATCTGTTGAGGTATATAAACTTAAAGTTTTTTTCAAAACAAGACAACCTGACTATAACAGACCTACAGTAAAATACTTTGACTTGGATAAAATTACATTTTTTATATTCTTCAGTGATTTTTTGTTTTTTTTCCATTCGTCTTCCAATCCAAGGTTAAAATCTGGTAAAGAAAAACACAAGCCCTTGAAAATTAAATTCAACCCATAAGGGGATTCCTATTGTTCAGACAAATGTATAAGCAGTGTCTAACCTCCCAGAGGATTTCAGAAAAATTGGATTGAATATTCCTTTTTTTGTAATTTTGTCACTATCACATTCAGAGCCAATTGCATTGAATTATTAAAATGATTTTTGAAAATTATTAATTATGCAAAGATAACTGCTTTTCTTCAACCCTGTTTAAGTCATGAGCATTAGTTTCAACTCACTTCTGTCTCCCCAGAGCCTTCCCATTTTTAATCACTTAGCTAAATCCTTTCTGTCTTCCATGTCATTAAAATTCAGGGCTTCACAGTCAATGCAGTTAATATGTAAAAGGCAAGATATGCTTTATGACGCTGATTTAGAATTCAGTAAGTAAACCAAAAAATAGTTGTTTAAAAAAAGTTTATGGGTTATCCACTTTTCATTTGCAATAATACGATCATAATTTATTTTGCTATTTATATATTTATATCTTGCTGCATTTGAAGAACATTCAACACAAGATTAATGTCAGCAATTATAATGTCTGAGATTACAGTACATAACTACGAGTTCAAAATTCATCCCCATAGAAATGTTTTCTACATACTGTAACTAAATTAATCGGGTTTAAACTAAGAAACAGTATTGCTCACATAAAGTACTTGAAAGAAATAATAAAATTTGCTGCTATACACACTTTAAAAATCATTACATGAAACCACTTTGCAGGCTTTGAACAGCAAAATAGAGCTACTGTATATGTATTCAAACATAAAACTAATGCATATACATTTAGAAAAGTTTTTAGAATTCTGATTCTATTCTTTTCAATGGCTACAGCTTCATTACTGCTTTTCAATGAATATTAAAATTGAATTATTCAGGTATTTTCTTAGTGCTGGGCTTTATTCAAAGTAGAAATTTGAAAACATCAAGTCTCTACAGTGGTATCCATGACAACCACAGTCAATCTGTATACCGGTAATGCTTCAATGACCCTGGAGACGACAGGCGATTGCTGAGGTCACTTGTCTTTGACCCTTCTTTAGCACTCAACACCATTATACACCATATAAATTAGAAAATATCCATTACAAACGCTGTACACAACACTGGAAATGAAAAAAAGAAAAACATTTTTTTAATGTCTCTGACCTAGAAATGTAGAAAAGGAAATGCATGAAGAGCTCTTGAATTCAATGCCTTGGATGAAAATTTTACTCTTTTGAAGTGGCATAATTGGCAGGGGAGATTTCTTCATTAGTTTTGTTACACATTTCTTTAATATTAAAAGTATGTATTTAACTGGTTGCAGAGCCCTGTTAATTTAGCTTGCAACTTCTTTACCACTTAAAAGCTTACTTCTAAATCAAGGTTAGCTTTTAACTTTGTGCTGTGACTAAAACCGTTTAGTCCAGACACTGCAAAGAAGTTTAAAACAAGTAATGCTCTCTGAATTTTCCATTTTTTTCAATAGAGTAATGTTTTATACTGTATGTGCCCCGACTAGCTCTATTGGTAGAGCATGAGACTCATAATCTGAGGGTAGTTGGTCTGTGTCCCACATCAGGCGCAAGGTTCTCTAATAACCCATACTGGGCAGCAGCTGTATGGGGCAGTGTTGGTGGCGGAGGATCATGTTTCTGTGACAGTGGCAACAACACTAGCTCTATCTGCATGGAAGAAAGGCCTGGCAATCTACTTCTGTATCTTGCAATGAAAACTCTATGGATAGTGACGGATAGTTGACACCGACCTGATTGCACTCATCCCACCCCCATCCAATGTTTTATGAACATTCATTAATAAGTGCTTTTATTAAATTATTGCCATTTGTGAGTATATACAGTAGGCTGATGAAAGAACATTTTTGTTATTGTTTGTTTTATTTATGGTAAGGCAGTTGAATTGTTTTTAAACACCTGATCTTTGCAGGAGCATAAAACAAAAACCTTAAGTTCTCTAGGAGCTTTTCCTTAAAAAACCATCCTTGCTTATGGCCAGTTTTTCTTTTTCAATGGATTTTCACTGTTGCCCAGTTATCTTCCTTTATTCCAGCCCCTTCAGGCAACCACTCTTAGCTATTACTGTTTTTTCCAAGATTTGTTGGTATATGGACGAAGGACTATTTTGTTTTAGGCGCTGAACTAAAATTGGATTAAAGGCCAATCAGATTGTTGTCACTGTCTGTGGCCTCAATTTAAAGGGGGTCACAGACAAGCGTCAGTGCCCCAGCTTTGTGCCTGCAACATACAGTACTCAAAGACAAATCTTCTGTTAATGTAATGGAAACTCACAAAAGACAAGTTTTATTCTTTTCTCATTCAGATCCAACAACCAGAAACATTATGGAAAATGAGTAGAAAGACTGAGAGACTATTTCCCACTGTTATAATAGAGAACAGAGTAAAACATATGAAAATGGATTTTGTTACATAATTTATGAATAGTATGAAAAATATGTATTATGATATTTAACTGATTTGGTAGAAGACACTACGGTTTCTGCAATGTGTTCCCTAGAACAGTGGTTAATATTTAATATTAACAATTGCAACTGTTTGATGTATTTTCTGGTACAAAAAGAGTCAACTTCACATCTTAAGTTGTTTTTCAGGATTTAAAAACATAACACATCAACTCCACCCCTTCCCAACCCCTCCACCATGTACATGTAACAACAATGATCACAATTCCAAACAATTTAAAACAAAACATATACCACCCCAATGCACATCTTCACATGATAACATTAATCCCCTATCTCCCATAGTACATGCAATTTCTCCCACTGCCCATATCTCCAGGAAAATGTCAAGTTTAATGAGTGAGCCTGTAATAGGCCAACTCTAGCTTCAGCCTGGACACCATTAACATCTTGAACATAATGCTCCCATCTGAAATCAGAACATTATTTCCATTATTTTCTTTGGTTCTTTATTATAGCTAACTTAGCTGAACCCAGTACATAATTTGTTAAGTGATGCTTCCTTTGTTTTGAGTACTTTAAACCAGAAATAAACAACTATTTTTGCAGCTGTGGCTTATATAAACTGTTCCAGTTATGTACACAATCTTCACGGCTTCTACCTTTTCCCTCCAAAGTGCATCAGGGAGAGTTTTAGCATTTATTTACTTCACTTAAGACTTTAAAGCTGATAGTTGGAGATATAATTATGAATCTCTAAGATATTATTTCTATACAGTATGTCCCAATATTTTGAACCCTGCTCCAGTTAAGTGAACTTAAAATATGAAAAGAGCTTTACTCTCCTTACCTGAATTTCTTGTTTTCCTGTCTTCCTCTGTGTAAAATGGATATTTGTTTAGGGATCTTTTATATTTTAAATCAGAAATCATTGATTACCAACCTCCCAACCACACACAAATTAGAAATGTTAATAGATGCTTGTGCCCAGCAAGTATTGGGGGTCTGTACTGTGTAACAGTGTAACAAGTTGACAATACCCTTACTAGGTCAAGGTCACCCAACCCTGGCAGGGCTCATTCAATATTACACCAATGTCTGGAGAATTGTTTATTTAGCTGGATCCATAGCCCTTACTCTGTGTTTTAAGTAAAGGTACAAAGGTACCCAAAATAAATGAATACCTTTACTTGTTGAGCTACTGTAACTCATGAGCCCCTGAAATATTGTGCTTTATGGTGTTTTAATATTAAATTATGATACAGTTTCTGTAACAGCTAATATAATAGGTGTTTAAGGAAATTCTAATATAATAAATCTATTGAAAAGACAATATTACATAAGCTACATGGTCTGCAACAATATCCAAAGAACTTCTCTGACAGCTACTGCTGGGGTATAAAAATATGAAGAATCTGTTCATGCAGAGTGCATTTTGTATGAATTAGTTGTCAATAAAAGCCATTACATTGAGCTGAGGTGATGCAGTTTGGTGTAAAGACTGTGTTGAATAGTTAATATTGCTTTATAAATACTAGATGTTGTATGAATTATCTGATTTACAGTAAAAGCATAAAGGTTCCATTTTCTGTTTATTGCTGGAAAAAACAGCAGTCTGAAGGGTAGCCTAGCACAGAAGGAAAGACGAGAGGCAGATAACCTTGTAGCAACTTATAGTCTATATTTTAATATTTTGCTTTCCTTTACTTTTTTTAAATAGATGAGGCTGAGTTCTATAATTCAAACATTTGTGATTCAAGTCTAGCTACTCTCTTTAATTAGAAATCTGTAGCATCTGAGTTTCCAAACAGTGGCATACAGTTATTGACAGTAAGATAGTCATAGACACTAGACCAAATTATATTCTTTCATTGTCCTGCTCTTTTGCTGCAAGTCCTGTACTCAGGCAAACTTGTTTTCAAGGAGAATTCAAGGACATCTTTTCTTCTGTCACTCAAAACCTCAAAGCTCCTGTGTATCCTCAAATAGGATTTTGCTGCACTTCAGCAGAGGTGCAATAATGGATGCCTGTCTTTTATTTCAATTTTAAATTGATTTAAAAAAAAAAGATTCAGTATTCCATTAGGAAAATAAAGATTCATTTTTGGAGGGGAAAGGGGGCTTATGTTTTATGCTATACTCTCAGAAGCATCCTGTTTTCCTTGATAGTGAGCCATATGCAAAGGTAACACTCCTGATGAAGCTGACATGATCATCGATATTTCTCAGTGAAACCCATTAAAGTTGCTACTTAACGTGAAAAGAAATCCAAATGGATACAACCACTTGCCTTAAAAGCCTTAATGATATTTGCTTCATTGTTGGAAACCACAAAAGCTCTCATTAAGATTCTCCTGATTCAGATATCCAAATGGTATGATTCTTCCAATAACTCGGAAAGGGAAGAATCTGTTTTCAAATTCCCTAAAGTAGATGAAAAAATATAAAATGCAGTCATTGCCAATGCAAAATAGCTAGATGGTAGAAGTCATATCCAGTTTTGCCACTAAATTTATTATTGACATTACAGTATATGATTTTTGGTCATCAAGCTTTTAAGCTTCTTTGTGATCCCCCCTTTATTATAGGACTAATGATTTTCTTATGTCATGGGACTCAGAAGTGCTCAGAAGTCTAGCCTTGATGAAATACTTTAGTGTCTGTAATCCTTTGTAAAATTATAGTAGCATTTTTGTATGTTTGCCTACAGAGGTACAAAGGTTTAATTGAGCCTGTCAATTCAGGAGCAAATGGCACTAGTCCTAAAGGCTCATTTATTTGTTTGTATTGCAGGAAATGTAATAGCAGAGTGAATCCATCAAAAACCATAGCTAAATGCACAGCTTCTCAAGTTAGAGATGGCATTTCCTTTGGAAAACCACTAAGGAGTATTCAGACGGTCAATGCCAAGTCAAATACTTCACAATTACACTGAGCCAATGCATTTGGGTTATTTTTTAAAGCAATCTAGCATTACAATAATAATGCGCCTGCAACTAAATTTTAAAATAAATTTAATTATTAACCTAACACATTCTAGTTTGAACTCAAAAAGCCTCCACTAAAATAAAAACAGTTTTTCTCACCTCCTAGAATTCAACAGGAAATTTAAACCACAAGGCTGTTCTACATTCCATGTATTCAAAATGGATGCACGTCAACCGACTCAAGACCGTCTTTAGCAGGTAGTATGCACTGAAGTTATTCAATTAGTCTGACTTCAAACTGTCTGGTTCTGTCAGAGTTTTCTTTTTCCATACATCTAGGACTGTAGTATTTTCTGAGCTGCAGGAAGGCCATCAGTCTGACTAAAACAAGATTTTTTGGTTGGATATTTTGGTCATTTTCCCTGCAATGGAAAAAGGAAAGGCAAAAGTGTTTTGAACTTTATAGCTGTGGTTTGTGTGTTTGTTGGCCTGGATCTGCCTATTATGACACAACCATGGATACTGTATGTCAGACTGACAGATTTTGTTCAATTAAATTTTAAAGTTATTAAATTTAACCGAGCAAACAGATGTGGTAAAATTCAGCATGGTAAAACTGCATTGCTTATACTGTACCATGCATCCATTAAGCTTTGCAATGGTATCCCATTTTGTGTTGTGTTTTGCTACATGTCTCAATGCTTTACCATGATTTTACTATTCTCTGTGACACTGTACTCTGTTTCACCATAATAAATAATAGCAAACATATTTAACCAATTGGGAAATTAATCACAATTAACCTTTGTGTCTCCTATACTAGATTAGGCACAGTAGGCACATTGTTCTTCTCTGAACATAATTAACCACCTCTGGTTTATTGTTTCCCATGATATGTGACTATTCCCATTTATGAGCCTTTGCAGTCTCAGCTTATTCAAATGATCAAGTTGTTGTATCCAAAGAAAACATGGCACACTATGAGTACATTGTGTAGATCATGATACCGTATATCAATTTTTAATATACAACCAGGAACATCAATCTATTATCAAAGAGACTCACTGCACAACTCACAAAGGGGCACCAGTTTCTAAATCCCTCCAAACAGCACTGTGACACTGTCTACATGAAGTATCAGTAGATCTCATTCTGCTATTGGAATTAGAACTTAATATTGACCATTAACTAGATTACGTAGCATATACACATTTTTATGTACTTTGATAGTAAGTCAGGTGCAGTTTGAGCCATCAGAATTTCTAAACTGCAAGCTCTGTTTTTCTCACTAGGTAAACTAGGATCCATTTAGAAAAATAATTTTAAAATGCACACCATTTTCTTATTTTTTGTTAAGATATTGCTGTTGCATATTTTTTTTACCGTAGGTTTTATACTCATTAAATTACCAACCCGTACTTAATAATAGAATAGGACCAAAACAGTAACTGCGTTTCTCTGCAGAAAAGTTGTTTATTGTTGTTCCTTTGATTTGTATGATTTTCATAATTCGTGACAAGTGAAGGTTTTTAGTTGGCAATTATTTTTCTCATGGTTTGGAGTTGCATGTTCTGGAAATTTGAATGTCACAAATGTTTAAAATACTGTTATCCATGTGATTTACATAAGTTTCCTGACAGGATATGAAAAGCACAGTGATTGCTAAGTGATTATCCCCTGACTTTATTCAGCTGAAGGAACTATTTCTGTAGAAGTCCAAATCCAGCCAAAGGAACAAATGCCAACACAGGACCCCTCTGGGGTCCTGATCACACTCATTAATTTAAACAATCCATCACAGTTTCTGCTACAGCACACAAGTCAGTTCTGCAGCATCTCACAGACATGAACACATGTGTCAGCAACA
This sequence comes from Lepisosteus platostomus, assembly GCF_059453375.1. Taxonomy (NCBI): domain Eukaryota; kingdom Metazoa; phylum Chordata; class Actinopteri; order Semionotiformes; family Lepisosteidae; genus Lepisosteus; species Lepisosteus platostomus. Next base: position 35,416,961 of record NC_142621.1, read on the forward strand.
GCCCTGAGATTTCAGTGTCAGTGGAACTGGCAGTCTGGATGTATGGTGAGATTTCTGAATTTTGCCACAGGTATAATAAAGCAGGTGGCCCGTGTTCCCTGGAGGTCTGGATTATTTTTTTCTGATGCTGAAGCACACTTCTGTCACATACCATGTCCCCATTTTGGACAGATGGCTAGATAGAGGAGCAAAAAAAAATCCACAGCCTTTCTATGAGTAAGGAATGGGAGAGGAATTATTTCGCAGCCTAGATGTGTACATTTAATGTATAGCATATTATACAGTAAGTGTTGTGACTCATTTTTTGCTGCTTTATTCACATGGAATTCCCTTTCAGGTGCTCTTAGATGAACATTGCATCCCTCCCTTCCTTAATGACTAACAGGTGATCAACAGCACAGGTAAAGAAGGTTTGCTTATTAACAGTTACCATAGCTATTAATTAGTGTCAATATAGTACTTTAAAAATACAGGATGAACACCTAAAGGCTAAACTTGTAGGACAAGTTTTAAAAATAATTTAAAAATCTGAATTGTTAATAAAACTCAATTATCTTTTGTGAATGGGCTACAGATAAGACATTCTTTGTAATTACTGCTAGACTTTAGTAATTCACCTGCACTGCTGATATAAGCTCTACTTATATAAATCACCTATTAAACTTAGTAAACATCAGTGTAATAAAATGTATTGTCAGAATAGCATTATGTTTAGCTCCCAGACAAAGATGCTTGAATTTCCTGGTGGATTATCTCCTTGTGTTCCAAGTATTAAGTGACAGGATAAAATTTCCTTAAGAGCAACACGTCATTATCATTTTTATTTACTTTATTACTAATGAGGATGTAAGATAGGAAGAACTATCCCACAAAGTCCATCAGCTCCTCAGCTCTCCATTTTAAATATTTAAACAGAACCTTATTGAAAGGCCTCTGTTGACCTTTGAAGTTAATTAGGGGTATTAAGCAAAGACTTTTCGAGGTATACATTCAGAATTCATGATCATTGTCTTAGTCTTACTGTTTACTTTCGGAATGAGAGAAGAAAAAAGGACATAACAGGGAAAAAAGTTGGAAAATTCAGTTTTTCATGAGTAATGGTATTTTAAGCCATTCAATATGTATTGAATTTCAATTGCTTTTAAATTTCTCAGCTTTCTATACAATGGTAATTCACAATATGCCAGCCAGCCTGTGTTGCTCACCATAGCAATGTCATTTAAAAAGTTCCTCTCTCCCTGTTGATCTTGTCCTGGTTGTTCTGGTGTGAATCAATTGAGATGAAAAGGCTTAGTACCTTGGTATTTTGTGGTAGATGGCAATTTGTCTGCTCTTGAGATGGTGAAAGGAAGAAAATCAAATGGCCACCTGGGTTTCCAAGCCATAACAAAGAAGTACACTTGATATCTGAAGCGATAGTTCGATCAAGCGGCTGTTTAATAATAAGGATGCACTGCACAACTGTTTCACAAGGTGTTTTGGAAATTCTCAGTTTCCCTGGGACATTATTTTCTGGGTTTTCCCATGATTTTTTTAAAAATAAAAGTAGGGAAGATGAATCTTAGACAATAACTACTATTGGTTTAAGTGATTAACAATCTCTATTTTCAATTAGATTAGTTTTATCTGTTGTCCAGAAGTCAATGTATCCATCTGGTGACCTTTTGTGGTGCTGAACAGTTCTGGTGACTTTTGCGTGCTCTCCGTGCAAGTTTTAGTATGTAATTGTGTAATTAGAATTTGTGTATTTTTAAGTTGCTAGTCTTTGTCTTTTGCTGTAGTGTTGAAGATTTGTAATTTAATTTAGTTGTGGGATGAAATTGTTTTTTAACACAAAATCAGTGAATTCTTTAGACAAGTCTTCCATGTAGAATTTGATGCAGGGAAAGAAAAAAGATTATTTAATATTTAGAATTCAGAATCACGAAAAGCGAGAACATACAGTACAGTATTAATGCAATGCCATGGTCTAAGCTTAAGTACAAATAATAAAGAACTGAAACTTTCAATATGTTTCAAACATATTACCAATGTGTACTCTATGGGAGAGAAAAGCAAATTCAACAGATGAAAATAGGTTTTTGCAATTCAAAGCAGGACTGCCTGTGTAGGAAATGCCAGAGTCAATGCATTCTACTCCTCATTCTCACCTCAGCTGGGGCTTGAGTCATTGGGCCTTGAGCAAAAAGGTTCAACTCATGACTTATTTAAGGTCTGTTTGGGTGAGAGAAATAAAAGTTTTATGGTCTGTTTCTGGTTTCTTCCAATGCACCCTTCCCACTTCAATGGAAAAAAACACACGAACCAAGCATTCAGTCCTACAATGAATGCTATAAAACAATTTATTTAAAATTTATTTAAAATTTAAAATTACAGACATTTTGCATTTGAGCATTAAAAGTGTCTATTTTTGTTTATATTTATGCAAATTATAATATTTATGATCCAATCTTCAACCCTCAGAAATGGCCACAGTTTGCCCCAAAAAACTTTAAACTGTATCTATAGTCATCCAGCCCTACACAAAAGGAGAGACAAAGCTGTCTCTGACACAAATCACCACTCAAAGCTGCAATAACTCAAAACATCATTTACAAAATGATATCAAGACATTTCTTTATCAAAGAAGAAGTACAAGTATTGATTGCATATTCTGTATTCAGTGCCTGTTTATCAAGATTTTTTTATAATATTCTGCATGCAGCAGATGTCACTGTAAGTCCTTGCTCCTCTTTTGATAGGCTGGCTCCAGCTCAGTTTGATTAAGGGAAACACTTATTTCCATTCCCCAGCTATAAGCAATGGGTAAACTCAAATTTATTTTAACCATTTTGAAAACGTTCTTGAGATGCAGTTATGTTCCCTTTAACCAAGCAAATCATAAGAAATTGTATTCCTTACTGCAAAGAAAAGAGCCAACTTGAAAAATGTTTCCTATATTTTAAGCATTTACACCATTTAAGCCTACACCATACTATTTTATCTTACACAGTGGGAGTATATTAGGAAAAGAGTCAGGTAGCCCTTAAATACTTTAGAAAATGTCTTGACTACTTGATGTCTATCTTTGTCCTTCTGTCATTGTTTTGCACAGTAGAAAATCATTACAAAACATTTTTAAAAATCGCTTTTGGAAACTCAGCTCAGGAAATGGCAGAAGTTTATTTTATCGTTAGATGGGTCCCCACCAGAATAAGCAGAAATATTTTCTTAAGTGACTATAACAATAGAGTGTTATACCTGTAGATAGCTGGTACTCATCTTATTGGAATAGAGAAACCTGAAAAGAGAAGAGAAAACAACGTTTCGGCTGTGAAGCCTTCTTCAGGTGTGAAGAATACACATAAAGTAGGGTATATTTCTTGTATCTACATAATTTAAGAAAACCTTCAACTTTGCATATGTCAAAGTTGCTTTGTTGGTTTATGGAGAACGTCCTTTTTTAGGAACCGTTTTCATCTCAACTTTGTTTTGAGGATTTAAACATTGATTGTTTGATCACCTTGTACTGTATACACTGTTCAAGAAAACACTGTAAGGACAACACTGGACAAGAAATCAACACCAATGCAACATATTTACAAAGATACAAAGCTGTATAATCTACTATCATTTGATAATGTCATTAACTTTGCTGATACTTGTGTAGTTTTAGAATCATAAAGAATCTTATTCCTTTTCCTTTATTTCTCAATTTCTTTTTAGTCCTTCTCCTTTATTTATAACATTAGAAATGCAAGAATCTTTTCTTGACACGATCGTTTGGTGAAGTATAGAGACACTGAGTTTGGAAATTCAGCATTTTAATTTAGAACCATCTGACTTCTAGAATACAATACCATCTAACATCAGACAAGCATCAAATTTTATAACATTTAAAACTAAAAATGAAAATTCACTTAAAGTAAATCAATCTTGTAATCATTAATCTTCTGATGTCTCGTTTAATAACTAACATCATGACATTAATCTTGATAAGTGTCTTTTAATGTGACTTTTGCAACTTTTGATATATTTATTAATCTAACATGCCATTATTTTTGTGCACATTACAACTTGTGATGTCTATTTTCTGTTTATTATACAATATGTCTTGATATATATTTATATGTCTGTTTTATATTTTTTTTGGTTGTGTCCTGCCTAGAGACCATAGATTTAAAATAACTTTTTAGCTAACTCTGGTGCAACATAAGAGTTGCATACTGTCTCTGTTCAATAACCTAAACCAAACACATATTCACCCCTTTTGAAATTGACAGTAGACGCTAAAGACTGACATTTGTGGTTATTTAGTTACATAACAGGGCCATAACCTCTGTCTTCCTTTGAGTAACAAGGGATCAAGTCTAGACCCCAACCCAACTACGAGAGTTCCCTTTAAGCATTTGATGAGTTTTGCTTAAAAAAAGCAGATGAAACTAACCAGCAGGATGACTGTTGTTATGGTTGAGCTAAAGGTACAGGGTTAACCCCATGATTAAGGTTCAAGGCGTTTGAACTGTCTTAATCACATAGGGTTGATCATTTTATCCATGAATTACTACTGCTGTCATGTTGGGATACACTGATGGAAGTGACACTTCAATGAAGGCATTCTTATATTTTCACAGAATGAAAAACAAAACTAAAGTGGTAAGTGGTAAGACTTGATCATTTCTTTGATAAAAAATAAAGTATTTCTTTAAATCCCACATGAGCTGGCTGAGCACATTATCACCTGGAAGTCAATGGGATTATAAGCTTTTAAAGCCCTATACTACAGTATGTTACCATCGCGTTTATCATGTTTGTTACAATTATAAGGGGTTTCATTTGGTTTCTTTTTGGTGCTGAGGCTGAATAACCTCTCAACCATCCTTTTTTGTAAACTAAATGAAAAAATTATATAGAGTATTTTTAGTGCAGTTTTTAGAGACAGCTGTTTTCAGTCTGGAAAAAAAAAACTCTTGTTGTTAAATGGTCTAATGGTCTTAAAATAGTGATACCTGTAGCACTTGGTTGAAGATCTTCAGAAAGTAGAGGAAGCACAGTAACGTAGTGGTTAGAATTAGTGCCTTGCAGCACTGGGGTTTGATTCCTAGAGTGTGATCAGCATGGAGTTGGTATGCTCTCCCCCTTGTTTCGCGTGGGTTTAGTGAGTTTACTCTGAGTGCTTCCGTGTCCTCCCACAATCCAAAGACATACCAGTCAGTTATATGGCTTCTAGGAAAATTGGCCATGGTTTGAGTGTGTGTGTTAGCATGAATGTGTGCCATGTGATGGACTGGCATCCTTTCCAAGGTGTATCCTGCTTTGTGACTGTTGCTTTCCAGGATAAACTCTGGGTCCCCCTCAACACTGTATTTGATGAAGTGGTTAGAAAATGGATAGATTTTCAAAAAGATACCTACAGGTCTGTCCAGTACAAGAAACTTTATCTACCAGATACAGAACAGTATAACTAGGATTACCCTCTGGGGTTATTATGGTTCTTTTAAGAAACATGAAAGTTATATGAATTATGAGTATAAGACTCACAATATTGTGTTGTGATGCTATTTAACATCCATGCCAAAAATTCATATCTGCTACTATTGCATTTATCCATCTGTGCATGTCTTAAGTTTCAGATTTGTGTTTTTCTGTTTTTTATTTCTTCCTTTGTGGCTTTTTGCTTGAAAACATTGTATCACAAACTGTCACTGCCATCAGTTTCTGCTAAACCTGGGCAGCTCTATAAGGGTCACTTTTCAACATACTTTATATAGAAAAATCTGCAAGTGAAAAAAACACTATGTACAATAGTAAAAAGAACCAGAAAGACCACAAATACATTAAGACAGACTGAAGCCACTGAAGAAAGAATAGAGAAACTGCTCTGTGACAGGTATTGCCATAAGTAAAATTACATTCAGAGTCATTGAAATTCAGAATTAGTTCCAATAGATCTTCTACAAGGTCAATAAAACACCAAAAGAATAAAAGAAAAGAATTGAAGAAAACAATTGTATTACTCACCTCCTACTTTATTGTAAAATATTGAATGCCAAATCCTGTCTTTATTAAACAAATCCAACTTATTTTATATAAGTTCACAGCATCTTTTTCAAACACACTTACTTTAAAGAACTTCCATACCCTTTTATTTTTTTAAAGGATAATATTTCTTAAGTGCTTTATCATCTACAATATAAATGAACATTACATTCACTGTCTGATCAGTCTGTTCAAAGATCTACCACAAGATAATCTTAGCTCTGCTGGAGCATCTTGTCACGTAGCAGTTCCTTCCGGGCCCTATGCGATCCAGAATAGTTAGCGATCATGACACATCTATCATCCATCCATTACCAGACCACCTGTCCTGGTGATGGTCAAGAATTTGTGACAACCTTGCGTGCACTCAGCTGAAGAAAATGGAAGTGACCTGTTTTCTCTAAAGATGTATATAGGTTTGTATTTGTATGTATGGAATAAGCTGATGTTAGATTAAAAGAAAGGGTGGAATAAAAAGTAAGCAAACCATTTGATCTGACTTGCTCATTTGATTGGTAACATTTTAATATTTCCCACCCTTCTTAAAGGATTCAATGGAATCGGCTTCAATCACATAACATGGGAATTGATTCCAGACTCCTACAATCCTCTGTGTACAGATGTATCTCCTGTATTCCCTCTTGAATGGTCTTATATTTCATATCTCCTTGTGTCCCCAGGTCTTTGTGTTGCAAATGATCTTGAATAAGATCCTTCGTTCTATAATGACTTGTAAGATTTTGAATTTAAAGTGTGAAACTTGTTTCAGTTCAGAAGTACGTATGGCTGCTGTCCTTTGTACTTCTTCTAGAGCAACCTTTTTAATGTGATGGTGAAGTAGACTGAACTCAAAGTTAGGTTCTCAAACTCCTAGTGAGATCTACAAGTTCATTGCTACCATGTCAACAACAATATACTGCACTACTAATTATAACAATTTTATTATTAACTCTGCTTTGTTTGGAAGAGTTTTGTTAATGGTTTATGAACAGCATCTCATTTCCTTATGTAAAAAGGTTGAATACCTTGTGGCACCTCTTTGTGCTCTTAACATACTGTATACCGGTGATGCTTCTGCCTTTTCCATTTTAACATGTTTTAGTCTGATGTCTTATCTTATGTGAAAACTCTTATCCCATTCTTCTTATTTTAAACTCTGATCTTAAAAAGACAAGGTTTATACAGCCACTAATTGCTGCTCAAATAAAGCTGAGTAAGAAAGCAGTCATTAATCAGATTTACTATTTCTTACCATTAGTCAGATTCTACCGTTTCAGCTGCTGATATCCCAGATGATGTTTCCCAGCAGATTTGAGGAGAATTAAAATCTCCCATGATAACTATTTCCAAAGATACAGGGCTTCTTCCTTGATGAACTTATTTCTGTATTATATGAAATTTAATAATGATTGATTTAATTCTGAATGATATCTGATTTTTGGTATGTAGCACACTCCCAATAACATATTTTAAAATGTTTTTTGGACGTCAGACATAAATTCTGAATACCTTGATTAGGTTTAATTTCTCCTCTTTCCCTTCTCTCTGGAAACGTGTACCCATGATTGCTATATTCTTCTCCATCATCCTTTGTAAGCCATGTTTCTGTGATTCCAACTAGAACATAATTGCCTGTTAATTGAGTAGTGTCTATCTCTTGCATTTATTGTAATGCTCCTGTCATTTTGGTATAAGCATTTAATTACTTGCTGCTTCATTTCTCTCATATATTGCTCTTTCCAGTTTAATTCCACACATCTAATATTTTAAATTCATGTTTGTGCTTCCTGCACATTATACCTTGGACTTACCCACATTAAATTTAATTTTAACCTGTAAGATGTTATCAGATTTTTCCTTTTTGAACTATGTAAAGTAATTATTGAAATCCAATCCTTATTTGCTCATCTTCTATAATAGATCTGTTTGTATCCCTAAGACACTTCTTCTTCCCTTACTGATCTTTTGCTATTGTAATATTTTAATACTCTCTGTTTATTTTATTCTTTAGATTCTATTATATCACCTATGGCAAAGGTGTCTTGAACATTATTTGGTTACTTATATGAAGACACTTGACCTTCATATTCATATTGAGAAATGTTTTTAAATGATTAAAGATTTAGAATAATTTATTAAATTGTTTTTTTTGCGGGGAAAAGGTGAGAAAAAAGAAAGGGGGAATAAATAATATTCTAATATTCAAGTAATGTTCTTAATACACTACTGCTGTCTGTAGTTTAGATCCCATTGTAATGCTTACTATTGTGTATTCTATTTTGCAGTGGTCTTTAACTCTGGCCTTGGAAGCCAGCATGTCTTCAGGTTTTCATTTCAGCTCAATGGCCCAAATTAGCTCATTATTGGATATTGGATATCTTATCACCAATGTTTTCCTGCTCTTCAGGTACAGTTGCTTTAAAGAGATCTAGCAAACATGCACACATACGGGCCCTCCAGGACTAGAACAGAAAATTACTTATGCAGAACTCCTATGCAGGAAGGTTTGCTGTTTGGTGAATTCAAAATGTGTCTCAAAAGACATGTAAACTTGCTGGATTTTATTATGCCAACATACTGCTGTTTATCAACTTAAACTTAAAACTTAAAAAAGACATTATTTTAGACTATTTATATTGAAAACAAACAGCACAAAAGATCATATTGTCATCACAGTTTCATTTGAAGTTCTCTAATATAGTCCATCCTCATTTCAATCTGATTGCAATGTACAGTATAATAAAGCATTGTTGGTCTGGTGGTCTACAGAAAACTTATATCAGTAAACTTCTTGAAGTTGTATACCTAGATCTGATTCATATTCACTCATGGTATTAAAATCTTTTTATGGCTCAGCTGCCATTTTTGAAATACAATGCCATGCACAAGTATTAATTTCCTTCCAATTTTGCTGAATTACAAATTATGTATATTCCTCTTGTAAAGGGAATATTTAAATCCAAACTTGAATGCGCATACCAAACACTTTTGTGGGTGAAAGAAGTTAGGTGTCAAGAAAAGATGCTGAGAAAAGTTTTAAAAAATTGTTGATTGCATAAATATTCACCCTCCTGCCATGGCAAACCTAATTTTGCTCAGGTGCACAATATTACTTTGACAATTTACATAATTAGTTTTAGTGTTTTTTGTCTTTGTGCTATAATAATGGTTTATATGGTTTCAAAATAAGTATACCTTATTAAACTATGAAAATCAAGGAGCTTCCACAAGAAGTTCAGGAGGGTAGCTGCGTCAGCATGCGTAGGCTGCAAAGGAACAAGTAACAAGTTTATTCCATGCTGAAAAAAAGTAGAAAGAAAAAACAACGTTTTGGCCGTGGAGCCTTCTTCAGGTGTGAGAAAGACAAGTCCCCTCTCCCCTGTTCCCGCCTCTCGCTCCTCCTCTCTCCCAGCTTTTGTTCTCCTGCTACATTACCTTAGCTTACTGCCTTGTCTTTCTCACACCTGAAGAAGGCTCCACGGCAGAAACGTTGTTTGCTTTCTCAAGAAGCCAGTTTCTCTTGGACATATTACTGTATACCTAATAATGTTAGGTTTATTCTCACCAGTCTCTAGGCCAAGCCTCTGTAACTGTTGTAATATCAAAAGTGCTTGTTAATAATGTTGCTTCTACATCTGCAGCAGCCTGATCTTGATTCTCATACACTTGGCAATTAAGTATACAGTAGGCCTCTATAATAATGGATGTACTCATATGCTGAAGAAGGCTCCACAACCACAACCAAAAACATACTTTCTTCTTTCTATTTTTCAGCATGGGATTAACATTTTTGTTTGTTCCTAATAATGTTAATGTTAACTGAATGTTTCAAAAACAGAACAGATAAGAGCACCAAAATACATTATACTGTAAGAACATAGCTTGGCTGTGAACAATCCTATTAAGAAATACCATCCATAGTATTCTTGTTCAAAATTCCAATGAAAGAACCCACACATTAAAATCACACAACTACGACACAAGTCCATAAAAAAAGGATTTGACCTAATACTGTAAGCAGCAGCACTCCAAGCCCCAATTATCTAATCTCTGACAATAGAGATTTCTTATGTTGAGAGAGGTCAGGTTCCATTTTTGTCAGGGCAGGGAATGCCAATGTTTCCATTGCAGACTCAACGCCTTTGATAAAAACAGGCAAATTTAAATTTTAGCTTTCCTGTGAGATTCAATTCTCATTAGAGGGAGAGACACACCAAAAAAAGATGTGTGAACATACTCCTCTGACATGAGCACCTGTAGAACCATTGGACTTTATGAGCTCCACAGATTCTTAACAGCAGATGGAGAAGCAGCTGGTTTCATGAAGGCACTCTAAACCTGATGGCATCAGCTTTTGCAAATCACAGAAATTCTTTGCCAGGAAGGAGAGAGCCCTGACCAACAAGTCCTGGTCTTACCTAGTGTAGGTGGTACTCTGCCACTTTAGGAATTCCATTACAGTGAGTAAGCATGAACTATCAACATCTGGGAAACTGAGTTCAACAATCTGCTCCATGTGAGACCATCAGACACAGTGTTAAGAAATAATTTAACATGAAAGTTGAACATTGTATCTGTGGTAAAATGTAATTAAGTGGATTGATGGGCTAAATGACCTCCACTTGTTTTTGTAATGTTTTTTTATGTTCATATAGTACTTATAAATCCTCTGATTAAGGACAATTGACTTTGTCTAACATCTGGATAAATACACCCTCCAAATTTGGCCAAATGATTTTGTTGAACATCATGACTTGCTGTGTTTCATGAAAAGTGGTTATTAAATTCATCTGAGACAGGGATGTATTGCACTTAACAGCAGCAGCTTTACAGAGTGCCATTTGAATTGGCAATCTCCAAGGGAAATCAAGAAGTACAATGCTGAAGCTAAAGTGCACAGCATGAAGGGTGCCATAGCACTGTCACAATATATTGTATGTTGACAAATGTTTCTGAAGAACTACTGCCCTTTTCAAAACTACTTTATAACAATGGAGCTAGTGTGCCTCTGATTCTGTGATAAAACAATTCCTGAAATCAATCTGAAAAGCACAGTGCGTCGATAAACCTTTTTCTGCAGAATCTGCCTTTAATCTTTGAGAACTCCAGCTATATTTCACTCTTGGTCTTATTAAAATATCAGTTTCATGTTTAGGCAGTTGTGGATAATCTTTCACCCACCTTAAGCTGTTTCAGAAATTCTAACACCTTAAAATTCTGCATTTTCTTTTCCAAAATATTAGATGCTGTTTTTTTCAAATCCAAGGTTAGATGTTAAAAATGTTATCTGTAATTTTCAACTACCTAATACTTTATTCTGCTTTCAATGTTTAATTATGTAATCAAGCACGCACATTTACAAATAGTGTTACATGCCCGTAAGGGAAGCTCATAACCAAGCTATTTTTCCCATGTTGTTAAAGATAATTCCTCAAAAGAATTTGTGCCCACAGAGATATGCTACTATGCAATGGCATTAGTTTTGCTTATGAAATAGGATTCAATATTTTATAGCCATTAGGAATAAATTACAACCAACTAGAACATAGAGGCACTATGCAGCTGTCTGTTTAATTCATGAGCAGTTTAACAAATATGATAAAACAAATGGAATTTATTAGACTGCAAATCATTAGGTGGCTGTGCTTTAATTATAAATGAACAAGCTGGAAATGCTTATTTAGGACACGGTACATCTTCCATAGTGGAACATTAAATATTGCTTTGTGGTTGCCTAACAAAAGGTTAGAGTATTTCATTTAAATCTGTTGAGAGCTGTATAGGAGCTCTGAGGATCTCAAATCTCCTCCTATTGCCTTTGCTGTTCAAGTTAATTCACTTTTTCCTTTTGGTAATGATGTTACTGAGAGTTTTCCTTTGTTGTCTTAAATACATTTGCCTAGTCTAGTATTTGTTTCCATAGGAGGTGGGGCATTATCTGTTTGTGAGTATTTAACTTGAAATGGGACATTGATTGGCTTCTCATTATCGAGTGCCTACAGAGGTTTTTCCACAGCTTAAGCACTGAACCCACGGGGGAGAATAAGAAAAAAGTCTGCGAGGCTTCTCCATTCAGGTCCAAGGAGCTTCCGCTCGATCTAGTACTATTTCAGACTCATTTGAATAAAAGTGGAACCAATTTAACAAAAAAATATTGAGAAAAGCTGTGCATGAAGTAGTTGAGAGAATGGTTTCTGGGAATTGACTGTAGAAGCAAATAGCTCTTTCATATGAGTTCACCAGTGATAGATTATTAAGAAATGGCACTCAAAAAACATGCACGGTAAGCAAGCTCTCATTTTAATGTATCAAGCAAGTAAACAAATAAACAAACACCTAAGCCGTAATAATGCAAGTGATATGTAGGACTGCATCCATAGTTTTAGCATGCTGCATCATTAATATTCATGGGTTTCTGTGATCTTAATTAAAAGGTTAGCAGAGTGTAGCTTTTGAAATGCATCCAAGGAAAGGCATTAAATAATGATGCACACAAGAACTTCACTTGATTTCATATAGTATATATTAAATAGAAATACTTTAGTAGAGGTAGAGACAGCTTTTCCGTTAAAGATAGTTCTCCTTTTGGAATGAGCTCAGGCCCTAAGAATTCACACAGGACTGGACAGACTCTCTATTGCTTGTCAAAGGAAGTGATACGATTTGATTCTTGCCACAGCTTATGTCACACATGTCAGAACACAATTACCGCCCCAGTTACTCCAAAGATGTACCTGAAATTACCAAAGAAAGTCCTTTACATACTATACCAAACAAATTCCACTCATCAGAGAAAAACGCTCAGCTGTAACCCTTGTAATATGACTGCACCTTGCTTTTTATAGCATGTTGTGCAAAATGAATACCAAAAGGCCTTTTTTTTCCCTTTGGGTAAACTGCCCACAACAAAATAAATTATCTAATTTTCCCTTAGCAAAACACAGGTCCATAAAGTTCACATAGTCAATCCATTGGTTTCTCTTATCATTGCAGTACCAGCTTGATAAGATCTGTACAACATTCTTTTTCAGACAATTACTGAGACATTAGCACAATTTTTTTTTCCATTCCAAAGGGACTTCACTCTATTTGGTTAGTAGATGCCTTGCTTTTTATTGCTTTTATAATTTATAGCACTTTTCTCTACAGCAATAGTAAATATTTCAGAGGGTACAGTATACAGTATATACATTTAACTTTAATTTTCACTTGGTGTGCATGAGATGTGGATGTACTGTAGCAATATCTTTTGTTCTCTGCTGTCCATACTTCCCAATATTACAACATGTTTAAGGGCACATCCAATCCAGGTAGAAACGGCCAAGTACAAAAAAGGTTAAAGATTCAGTCATTTTCATTTTCTGTTTGGGGGCTGTTTATTTCAAAAGTTTGTTTACTGTACTGTTTTTATGCACCATATCACATTATTTCTATTCACTGCTTTAAAAATGCATATACCATAAGATCCTCATGAAAATCTTCAAATACTAGTGATAGAACATTATTTGAATGATGCCTTTATTCAAAGCAAATTCCAATTGTGTCTGTACAGTAGGAAGTTTCACTGGAGTAATCAGAGTGCAGCATTTTGTTAAAATGTACAACAGTAGGGTCATATCCAAGATGTAAACCTATAGCGTTTGAGTTGGGTCCATAACAGTTAAAATTACTCTGAAGTTTCTGTATCATACTGTAGATTTGAGCTAACCACCTGCAGCAGTTATAAGGCTTGAACAGAAGTGGACAGTCACTCCAGTTCAAGCCTTTTGTTAATTATCATTCTTCCTCTAATACACAACAACCTACTGTAACATCAAAAAGAGCATTGTAACCTTCCTTTGAAATCATATTATGTTTTTATGATTGCATTTTCTTTCCAATCAACATATCCTTGGAGACCACAGACCTACCTCATTATAAAGTCATTAGAAGAATGGGGCAGTTGGTTATGTTACACCCTTAGTTAGTATTTCTAACTAAGTGCTGGGGGAATAATCTGGATTCTCAGGCAAACACAACAGAAACATTCTCAATATGTTACTTTTTTAAAAACATGTATAGTCCTGCCATGTACACGTACAAACTTTTTAACATACAGCAGGTCTCAACTGCTTCTTTTAATAATTCAGTATCATTATGATTTGTTAGAAATATACCTTCTGTGAAAATCCCTTTGCCAGGGAGACTGTTCAATTTAAAGCACATTGATTACTATTTTAGATTGAATTTAGTAGGATGTTATGCATCTTGAAACCAAACTTATTCCAAATGAAGAAAACAAAATCCATAACTGAAGCCTCTGACCCTAAGGGTATGATACTGAAGAGAATGATACACCTTGAATGTGTTGCCGCGGGATAAATGGGTTGGATGTATTCTCTGGGTGCATTATTCAAAGATGAGTAAATCGGCTAACTTGGCAGGCATGTCAGAGCCTGACACCTTGGAACCTTACACTGTGGTGCATCAGAGACAAGGTGGTTTCAGAGACAGTATAGATTTCCATCTGCTTTGTTTCAGAACTGAGGTGTTTCAGTAAAATCTGCTACAGGAGTTTAAGCTCTGCACTTCTGCTCAAACATGAACTCCTGCAACCTGTTCTACTGTCTTTCCTAAAGTATTGACCAATGTGGACAAGACTCACAGAAGAGCAATCTATGAAATGATGCCAGTGAAATGACACCATTCCTAAGAGTTTAATAATTATTATTATTCTAATAATAAATGCTTATTAATAAATGCTTACTTTATTTTTATAGCACCT